>NC_133655.1:23914172-24168640 GCF_009905375.1 Apium graveolens | reverse complement strand
AAAACACATAGCAAATCATTACACAAACAAAAGAATGATAGAGAAGAAGTAGAATTTTCATTAATAATGAAAACAGAGTACATTAAGAAATAGATTTCAACAAGTAAATCCTAATCCTAACTACTCTAGTTTCTGCTTCTTCTTCTCGGCCTCTATCCTCCTTGCCCGGCGCTGGTAAGCTCTGCACATGGAGTGTGCAAGAGAAATGATTCTCGCTTGCAACTCCAGAGCAGCAAGATGTTGCTGCTCAGCCACCATGGCATGTCTCTCCTGCTCTAGATAGACTTCTCCCTCAAAGAAAAGGAATTTTATCTGATCATCCACGAGAGTTCATCAAAGACGTCAAGTGGGACATCAAAGGGGCTGCAAAACAATCCCTTTGATGCGGACTTGAAGTCCAAAAGGGTCATAATAGACCTTATAGTCAGCCAAGTGATGGGCTGGAAGATAAACACTGTTGTTGAGCGTGTGGAAAACAGGGGTAGCCATTGGAGAGAGATGAACAATAAGTGAGTTTTGAGGTTAGGATCTTTATTGAGAAAGAGAGAAGTGATGAATAATGAGGAGCGATGTGTTTGAATTATAGAAGGAGAAAAGAAAGAAACCAAGAGATTCTTGAGTTGCTCGGTTAATAAGTGTATAATCACACAAACATACTTTACGAGTATCTAGACAGTTGAAGTGACCTAACTTTTAGTTACTATTGCCCATGCAAGTACTCAAGAATCTTAGTTCACTTTCTAGGTTAACTATTCCCCATGCAAATAAGCAAGATCCTTACACAAAAAGTAAACCCTTCCTATCAGCAAAATATTTCACTAGCTAACTCATCAAAACAAATACTGATAAGGAATTATTTTGAATAAATTCAAAACACATAATTAGCATATAGTCAAATAAATTTAACTATTATCAGCATTCTCAAAACATCACATACAATATACTAGTCTACTTACATTAGACTAACATAATCCACATTAAAAAAATTGCACATAAGCACATAAATGTGTCAATAATTCTGAGTAATAATAGACAAAGTATGTCAAAAGTATTTTGCTAAACATAATTTATGAAATAAATTATTTCAGTTTTTCATACTTTTTGCTCTTTTGATCTGTTATTTATTAACTTCATAATTTATGATATGAATTAATAAATATTCAGTTTGCTTAGAATTTTGAGAAATTCCAAGTTAAAATATGTATCGAGAAGTCTGGGTATTTATAGTAAAAGTAAATGACTTGTCGAGAACTCAAAAATAGACATTTGGAGTTTGTCTATCGAGAAGTCATTTAAGAAATGAAGTACATATCGAGAAGTCGTTTTAAATTACTCTTTTAGAGAACTCAAAATTGATTATCGAGATGTCAAATAAATACCCAATTTGTCCAAAAAGTGGACTAAACTAATTTCTAACTTTTATTTGAATAAATTCAAAATAAATTAGAATAAATTTTCCAAAAGTATTTTACCAAAATAATTTATTAATTTAAATTATCTTAGTTCTGAGTTATTGATAAGTCAAAAATTGTACTTGTAGAGAACTCTGTGAATAAACAATACTAGAGAACTCTTACAAGGACTTATCGATAAGTCATTTTTAAGCATATCGAGAAGTCACTCGAGCAGTCAGTAAATTGTCTTATCGAGGACTCACTCGAGAAGTCCTAAAATGACTTGTCGAGAAGTCAATTTTTTTATCGAGAACTCAATTCTCTATATACTTTTGGTTTTTGTAATTCTGCCTTGTGTTAATTTACATATTAAGAATGTAAATTAACAACTGAGCAGTTACTTAGAATTTGAAAAATTCCAAGTTCAATTTGAATTTGAAAACCAAATATGCAGAGATTTTTGAAATATTATAATTCTATTTCAATTAATTTCCAATTAAATCAAATTAATATTGATTTACTGGAGATTAATGCTGCAAAAACATTAGCTGAGTTCTTGCTTTAGGATGAAGAGTTAAGCATTCCAATTTCACCTACAAGTCTAGTGAAAGTTGCTTCATCCAAAGGTTTAGTAAAAATATCAGTAAATTTTTTTTCTGTGGTACAAAAATGAGCTCAATGGTACCATTTGTAGCATGTTCTCTAATAAAATGGTACATAACATCAATGTGCTTTATCCTAGAATGATTAACTGGATTAGCTATTATAGATATAACACTAGTATTGTCAACATAATAGGAATTTTGTGTAACACTAGGCCATAATCCATTAGCTGATTTCTAATCCAAAGCACTTGAACACAACAACTTCCTGCAACTATGTATTCAACTTCAGCTGTAGAAGTGATACAGATTGTTATTTCTTGCTATACCAGGATACAAGTCTTTGTCTAAGAAATTGACAGCTTTCACTGGTACTTTCTGTCAACCCTGCATCCAGCAAAATCTGCATCTGTGTAACCAACAGCTTCAAAACCAGTTCCCTTAGGATACCATAATCCCAAGTTTGGAGTCCCCTTCAAGTATCTGAAAATCCTCTTTACAGCCATCAAATATGATTCTTTGGATTGGCTTGAAATCTTGCACGTAGACATGTTGCAAACATGATGTCTGGTCTATTTGCTGTTAAGTAAAACAATGATCCAAAATCCCTCTATAGCTTGAGATATCTACACTTTTGCCCTTTTTATCTTCATCCAACTTTGTTGCAGTAGATATAGGTGTAGATGCAGGTGAACAATCAACCATTCCAAACTTTTTCAACAGATCCTTGACATTTTAGTTTGGCTGATGAATATACCATCACTTCTTTGATGACTTGAAGTCCAAGGAAGTAAAACAGTTCCCCCATCATACTCATTCATATTCACTTTGCATAAACTTGGAGAATCTTTGGCAAAGCTTCTCATTAGTAGAACCAAAGATGATATCATCCACATAAATCTGAACTAGGATATATTCACCATGTTTCTTGTAGAAGAGAGTCTTGTCTATGGTTCCTCTAGTAAAACCATGCTTCAGTAGGAAATCTGATAGTGTGTCATACCAAGCTCTAGGTGCCTGTTTTAGTCCATAGAGCCTTGAGTAACTTGTACACAAATTTGGAAATTTTGGATTCAAAGCTAGGTGGCTGTTGCACATAAACTTCTTCTTCTAGCTCACCATTCAGAACGACACTTTTGACATCCATTTGATACTCTTTGAAGTTTGAATGTACAGCAAATGCTAGAAAAATTCTTATAGCTTCAAGTCTTGCAACTGGAGCAAAAGTTTCATCATAATCAATTCCTTCTTCTTGTGAGTAGCCTTTTGCGACTAACCTTGCTTTGTTTCTGGTAACTATACCATTTTCATCCATCTTGTTCCTGAACACCCATTTTGTTCCAATAATACTTCTATTATTTGGTGCAGGAACTAATTTCCAGACTTTGCTTCTTTCATACTGATTCAGTTCTTCCTGCATGACAGATATCCAGTCAGGATCCAGAAGAGCTTCATCAATTTTCTTAGGTTCTACTTGAGACAGAAAACATGCATGTAGGCACTCATTAGCAGTTGCACTCCTAGTCCTTACACTAGCAGTAGGATCACCAATAATTACATCTCTAGTGTGACTCCTATCCCACTTCCTTGTATGAGTTTGTTGACTGTGCCTTCATTATTTTCTTCATTGTTGGTATGACTGTTGGATCCTTCTTCTCTTTCTCCCCCTGAGTTTGTGCTCTCAAATTCAGCTGTTTGAGATGAGTTTTCATTTTCATGATTTTCCTGTTGAGTAGTCTCTTCATTTAATGTCGTTGTGCATCAACCTCATCTTCTCCATCAGAGTCACTATCAATGTTGAGGTTTTCAAATGCCAGGGCTTCAGCTTCATTATCATCAAGGTATTTCAAGCCTGGACATTTGTCATCATCAAAGGTCACATCTGTGCTCTCCATAATCTTATTTTGATCAATCACATAAACTTGTAGGCTATTCTTTCCAGTGAATATCCCATAAAAATTGCTTCAAAAACCTTTGAGTCAAATTTTCCCACATATTCAGAGTTGTCTTTCAAAATGTAACACCTACTTCCAAACACATGAAGATGCTTTACAGTTGGCTTCCTCTTAGACATGATTGAGTAGGGTGACTTACCATGTGCCTTGTTAATGAGATATATATTTTGAGTGTAACATGTAGTGTAACAGCCTCTTCCCAGAAATTTGTTGGCAATTTGGCATCTTGCAGCATTGTCCTGGCAGCTTCAACCAATGTTCTATTCTTTCTCTCAACTACTCCATTTGTTGAGATATCCTGGCAGCTGAGAATTCTTGAATAATGCCTTTACCTTTGCAGAATTCACTTAATATAGCGTTTCTGAATTTGTTCATTGTCACTTCTTAATATTTTCACACAATTGTAATCTTCATCCTATTTTGCTATCTTCTTGATGTGCTCAATTATGATGTGTGTAGTTTAATCTTTAGAGTACATGAACTCTACCCAAGTGTATCTTGAGAAATCATCCACCATCACAAGTGCATATTTGTTCCTTGAAATTGATAAGACATTCACTGGTCCAAATAAGTCCATGTGAATAAGTTGTAAGGGTACACTTATAGAATCCACAGTTTCTGACTTGGTTTACACAGTGTGTAATAAGACATGCTATTAGTTTTCTAAACTATCACTTGTCATTTCTATTTATGGAAAAGCAGATCTTCCATTTCTGGATTAGCATATCTTTAGCATCCCGTGTTCACTTTAATCTCCTCTGTCAGTTAATCTTTACCATTGATCTTGCACATTCTTCAAGCTGCTTTTTGTAGACTTGTCAATCCAGCTGTTGGATTGTTTGTTGATTGTTTATCTTAGATATTGAACTGATCTGCAAATTTGTACTTTGAAATTGTACCTCGACATCTCCAGTTTAGGTCTATAGAACACTTGAATCTCGATAAGTATATTGGCTTATCGAGATCTCTCTATATTAGTTTGGCTTGTAGAGGTCTTCAGTTCTCTATAAGAGAATTTTATCTTGTCGAGATCTCCAGTCTTCACATTTTCATTTGACTTATCGATAAATCTTAGTTCTCTAGTGGCTTCTTGACTTGTCGATTTCTCAGAGTTCTCTAGTCAAATTAACTTGTCGAAATCTCAGAGTCCTCTAGTGAATTTTACCTTGTCGATATCTCTGAGTTCTCTAGTGAATTTTGATTATCGATATCTCTGAGTTCTCTAATGGAACTTGACTTATCGATAACTCAGAGTTCTCTAATGAATGTAGACTTGTCGATAACTCTGAGTTCTCTAGTGAAGAAATGACTTGTCAATATCTCCATTTCTCTATATCTTTATTTGACTTATCGATATCTCTGAGACTTCTCTAATCCATTTGGACTTCTTGATAAGTCATTCTGGACTTGAATGACTTCTCGATATAACTTGATCTATGACTTGTCGATGTCTTGACTTAGAACATTTTTCATAGAACAACTTTATTCAACTCCAAGCTTCTACACTTTTCTCTGAGACATGATCATGGTTTGATCTTCTTCCAGAGTTTATTCCTTAGCTTAAATCTGTTCACAGAAAAATCCTCCAGTCTAATCTTCTAACCTTTTTATAGACTCAAGAAATACAATACATAATATAAAATTGATTATCAAACAACTTAATCTTAGGGTTGTCAATGTGATCTAGTCTTGTTATTGTACAGGCATGTCTTGCAATTCATGCCTGATAACAAGACTAACCCCAAGCTAAAATAAAATGCATTAAAATAGACAAATACAAACTTTTATACTTGATTAAATACATCAATTCAAAGATTACAGACATTAGGTGAATTTTTCATATCATGGTTCTTTCCTAATGAGGTTTTTGAGATTTACTACACTTGAAGTTCTTCAATTACTTCTGTCCCTCTTAAGGCTTCCACCAGTTTGATCCATTCATACAATTGTAACTATTGGGGTAATTGACTCTGAACCTTGAAAATCTGCCATTTTCAATGTTTAGAAGATGTCCATCTTTTGAGATTCTACTCAGCCCCCTTGCCTTGAGTTCATTTGATCTTTGTTCAAACCTCTCAATTTTCTGGCATACTGCCTTTCCCTTCCTCCTTCTCAGCCTTTATTCTTGCATGTCTTTTATTTTTCTCTCCCAACCTTTCAGATAAATATACAAAAAATTCTGAAATATTTATAAATCATATTTCAGTTAATTTCCAATTAAATCAAACTAAGTTGATTAATCATGAATTAATTTGCTGCAACATATTAACTGAGTTCTTGCCTTTAGGATGAAAAATTTAACATTTTAATTTCACTAACAAGTCTAGTGAAAGTTGTTACATCCAAAGATTTAGTGAAAATGTCAGCTAATTATTTTCTGTTGGAACAAAAATAAGCTCAATAGTACCATTTGCAGCATGTTCTCTAATAAAATGGTACTTTACATCAATGTGCTTGGTTTTAGAATGATTAACCAGATTAGAAACAATAGTTATAGCACTAATATTGTCACACATAATTGGAATCTTATGTAACACTAGGCCATAATCCATTAACCGATTTCTAATCCAAAGCACTTTAGCACAACAACTTCCAACAACTATATATTCAGCCTCGATTGTAGAAGTTGACACATATTGTTTTTCTTACTGTACCTAGATACAAGTCTTTAACCAAAAAATTGACAGCTTCCACTAGTACTCTTTCTGTTAATCCTGCATCCAGCAAAATCTGCATCTGTATATCCAATAGCTTCAAATCCAGTTCTCTTAGGATACTATAATCCCAAGTTTGGTGTTCCCTTGAAGTATCTGAAAATCCTCTTCACAGCCATCAAATGTGATTCCTTAGGACTGGCTTGAAATCTGGCACACAGACATGTTACAAACATAATGTCTGGTCTACTTGCAGTTAAGTACAACAAAGATCCAATAATTCCTCTATAACCTAAAATGTCTACACCTTTTTCTTTCTTATCTTCATCCAACTTTGTAGTTGTAGACATAGGTGTTGATGCAGGTTAACAATCAACCATTCCAAATTTCTTCAATAAATCTTTAACATACTTGGTTTCACTGATGAAGATTCTATCACTTCTTTGGCTGACTTGGAGTCCAAGAAAGTAACTTAATACTCCCACCATGCTTACCTCATATTCACTCTGCATGAGTCTTGAAAATCTTTGACATATTTTTCATTTATAGAACCAAAAATCATATCATCCACCTAGATTTGAACTAGGATCATATCACCATCATGTTGCTTGTAGGATAAAGTCTTATCAATTGTTCCTCCAGTGAATCCATGTTTGAGTAAAAATTATGAAAGTGTGTCATACCAAGCTCTAGGTCTTGCTGCAATCCATAGAGAGCCTTTAGCAGTTGATAAACAAAATCTGGAAATTCTGGATCTTCAAAGTCAGGTGGCTGTTGCACATAAACTTCTTCTTCCAACTTACCATTAAGGAATGCACTCTTTACATCCATTTGATACACTTTAAAATTTGAGTGTGCATCAAATGCAAGAAAATCCTTATTGCTTCAAGTATTATGACTGGAGCAAAAATTTCATCATAATCAATTTTCTTCTTCTTGTGAGTATCTTTTTGCAACCAACCCTACTTTGTTCTTTGTTACAATTCCATTTTCATCCATTTTGTTCATGTACACCCACTTTGTTCTAATTGTGCTTCTGTTCTTTGGGGCAGGAACCAACTTTCAAACTTATTTCTGTCAAATTAATTTAGCTCTTCTTGCATGGCAGAATCCAGTCAGGATCAAATAGAGGTTCCTCAGTTTTTTAGGCTCAATTTTGAGAGAAAGCATGCATGTAGACATTCATTTGTAGTTGCACTTCTAGTCCTCACTCCAGCATTTGGATCACCAATAATTGCATCTCTTGTGTGACTCATATCCCATTTATGGTATGATTTTATTGACTTAAATTTTCTGCATTTTCTTCATCTGGCATGACTTGCAGAACTTTTCCTCTTTCTCCCCCTGAGTTTGTGCCATCAAATTCAAGTGTATGAGATGAGTTTCCATTGTAACACCCCAGATCCGGGGTCGGGGATCCGGGTTGTCACGTGTCTTTCTTTCCACCAATATCACTTCACTTAATTAATCATACATAACCTTCATTGCTGTGACCCCACACATAACACACACCACAACCCGTTATAGTTCAGAGATGAAATTGAAATAAGTTACCAAGTCTTTAACTCCACAATTTAACTTGTTACAACCCAAATGATTACTTGATATATTTACAGTTTAATTGCCATTATTCTGCCACAAGTTAATTATACCATAATTGATTCTCAAAAGTAGATGGTCTACACTACAATGGAATCTACCTCGTGCAGCTAATATGCAGCTACAAACATCATCGGGGCAGACGCGGGAGCGACTGTCCCACGGCGCTTGCGCTTGGTCGTGCTTGAGTCTGGCCCATCTTCCTAACTGTTTGTGTGTGATGAATGAAATAAAGCAAGAGTGAAGCCTTCCAGCTGACGCAAGATAATATATTAGTGATAACCCAATAATAAGTATCCTAAATGGATACTTATAGAATCTCTATCATATGCAAGATAATTACTTACTAGATATAAGTAAAACAAGGAATGAAGTTACCAATACTTCACCACACTTATATCATTTATAAAACTACTTGAACTACCACCGTTCAAAGGTATTATAAGTTTTAAGAAAAACACCCCATAGATGAGACCACAAGTTAAGACTTGAATAGATTCAATCTTTGAAATATTATTGAATGAAAAAGTTATGAGATACTTTATTTAGTACCGATATATATATCCACATATATATATCCCTTTAAACATTTCCTGGAACCTCTGTTATGTAAAGTATGAACAGAGTTTGAAACATCCAATGAATTTGGAAAGGAAAAGAATTTTGGCATAAACCAGATATCTTGCTGATTAGGCAAAGATACCAATAAGGTAACCTTTTCTACTGTAGATGGATGAATTCCTCACCGGTCATCACCCTGGCCGCATTAGGACCTCGCGCTAGACCGTTACCCGGCCCCTCACGCGTTGATGGACTGCCACCCAGCCACTTTACACAATATAGACCGTACCCCGGCCTGTCGCTTATGCCGACTCAATTAGATGGGCTTACTTCCCGAACGTTGGGCAAGTAATCAATTCATTTACCAAAACTGCAACCTCGTTGCGAATATAAAATACACCACAGAGCCGGATTCCCCAGGTTTTGAGCGAGTATTTAAATCCCCTTAAAAAGGAAGATCTTAAATATAAAAAATGAGTTTTGGGATCCGCTCTGACTTTAAAATCATTTTGAAGACTCGAAAACACTTTAAAGAGTGTTTGGAGTAAAGCTGATTTAATGAAGTAAATCAGTCCCCAGAATATTTAGAAAACGACTGAATATTATTATTTAAATAATATTCCCATAAAGAATAATCTTTATTAAAATAATTGAAGTAGAAGTATTAAAACTTATACTTGAAACGAGTATTAAATAACCCAAGATATACTTATATGAAAGTATTATCTTTATTTGAATAATCGAAAATAAGTTTGATTATTGACATCTTATTCTTTAATAAAATAAAGAATATATCTCAGCATATAATCGGAGTCATAGATCCTCAAATGAATATTCAAATAATATTCATAAATAATATAAAGGAGTCATAAGTCCTCGAATGAATATTCAAATAATATTCAATAAATAATATAAAAGAGTCATAAGCCCTCGAATAATATTCGAAATAATATTCAATAATAAAATAAAGTTAAAGCTATCGAATAAACCTTATTCGATTAATAGTTTGGAAAACTATAACCATATATATATAAATATATATATATATATATATATCCATATCCATATATACAAAAATCTACTCGGGATCCTCGACTCCCGGTTTTAGAAAATATTTTCACCTTTGGGTCCCTATACTAAGGGTATATGCAAGATACCGCTATCCTCTAGCATAGGTATTATCAACTGAACCAACAGATATATATTTCAAGAATATGAAACAGGCATGCATATATACCATATCACATGCTACAATATATCGCAAGAATTTTCTAAATAACCAACATGCATCTATCGCAAGATAATGCATATACAAGTGTATACATCACAACAACAGTATAACGGATAGATACTTGCCTGAGCGACTTGGGGGTGAGAAAGGCTCGGGACGAGTCTGATAACCTATAAACAACAAGTAAGTTGGAATTAAACCAAAATCACTTGTAAATCTATACTTTAACTAACTTAGACTCTAACGCTTGTTTTGCGCTCACTGATTTGCTTAAGTCACTCGGGTGCCCTCGGCTCCACCATTTTTAATAATTTAACCTTTACGAGTTTTAAAGCGATTCCTTCGCGAATGTCTTACCAACTGCCTAACACACTTACCATATATGTTTCATACATTAATTAACCCTTTTTGGTCTTTAACCTACATTTCAAAGTAAGGCGAGGGAAAAAGTTTTGTTCGCGAAACGCCGTTACTTGAAACGGTCGTTTCTCCTAAACCGTGCATCGGAATCGAACGAACTACATATCAAAACGAAGCTCGTAACATGAGCTATCTAAAAATGGCAGTGGTCATAATCTAGCAGGGGGTTCTCGGGTCCTAATGCTATGCACAAAAACAGTCCAAAGAAAATCGGACGTTACGACGGCTATGTTTACGCGATTTCCAAATTTTAAACCATACAAAACCAACCACAAACCATCCTCAAATCCAACATACAACCAACATCCATCCTTATCACATCATAACAACCCCAACCAATTCAATTTAATCATTCATACTTATGCTTAAACTTAACTTTAATCATACTTAAGTTCCTTTAAATCAAAACCACAACAATTACCATTCCATTTCACTACCATTCCAAATCCCAAACTCTAAATCATAACAACAAGCTACAATATCAACCCACTAATCAAAATCATCTTATAATATATAGGAATCTAGGGTTTGGAGATGGTATACCTTCCTTGAAGTGGTGGGTGGAGCTAGGAAGCCTTAAGAAGCTTTGAGAAGTCTTAAGAATGCTTGGATCTTCAAGAAAACAAGAAAAAGTTCAAGTTAAAAACTTGAAAACACTATTCATTGTCTTCTTCTTTGATTAAATGAAGAAGATTGAGAAAGAATTAATGGCTTAAACTCATGATATAGTCCTAACTAAGCATGAAGATGATTAGGGAATTATCTTACCAATTTAGGAAGCTTGGATCTTGGATTTTGAAAAATCTTGCCTTTAAAATGTTAAAAAGCCGAGAGCTCTCAAGAACAAGCCTTGGTTGCTTTTGATTTTTTGATGAGAATGATTTTTTACTTGGCTTGGTTGACTTGTTTTGTATTTGATTTAGTCAATTACCTTCTTGCCCTTGAAATTGTGTGGTTACAAAGCTACCACACCTCCTTCCTTCCCATGTCATGCTTATGTCATCCTCATGATGTCATCCTCCCTTCCTTGTCCTCTTTCTATTGGTTGGATGACATCATTCCCACTAATCCCTTTGATTAACTTCCTAATCGTTTGCCTAATGACCGCTGATCTGTTATACGGTTCGCTTAACTTTCGTTCTCGTTTATCGTTTGAAGGATCATACCCGGGATCTTATTACTTAGGTTCCCTTAACCTTTCTCAATACATTATATTCCTTTTTATGATCCTCTATTATAATCCTTTAATTTAAATCCTTTTTATCCTGTTACCTTATACTCAATTCTCTCCGTATCTTGTGGATTTCCGGGAAAAACCAAAGTGTTCGGAATTGGATTCTGACGATCTTTACATACACTTATATACTTCATAGAGTACTAATAATATCCCAGAATATCCATAACAGAACCCCTACATAGTGTGGCGTGAAAAGTTTTCTCATTCAGCTAAAACACTATTCACAAGGGTTACAAAAAGTTGAAAATTTTGGGGTTATTACAGTCTCCCCTCCTTAAAAGGATTCCGTCCCGGAATCAAACAGAAAACAAATGGGGGTACTTTTCTAGCATTGTGCTCTCTAGTTCCCAAGTTGATTCTTCCACATTATGATTCTGCCATAGTACTCTGACTAGCTTGATCACTTTGTTCCGAAGCACCTGCTCCTTCTTATCCATAATCCTTACTGGCTTCTCCACGTAAGTTAGATCTGGCTGCATATCCACCTGCTCGTACTCCACTATGTGCCTGGCATCCCGATGATACCTCCTTAGCATTGACACATGGAACACATTATGAACTTGTTGCAAATTAGGGGGTAGGGCTAGCTCGTAAGCTAACTTTCCAATCCGTCTTAATATCTCAAAAGGTCCAATGTATCTTGGGCTTAGTTTTCCTTTCTTTCCGAACCTCATTAATCCCTTCCAAGGGGATATTTTCAACAGTACTAAGTCCCCTACTTCATATTCCTTGTCCTTTCGGGCTAGGTCTGCATATTTCTTTTGTCTGTATTGGGCTGCTACAAGTCGCCCTCTGATAAGATCCACTATATCTTTGGTCCTTTGGACCACTTCGGGTCCGAGCATCTTCCGCTCTCCTACTTCATCCCAGTATAAGGGAGATCGACACCTTCTTCCGTACAGGGCCTCATAAGGCGGCATTCCGATGCTAGCATGAAAGCTATTGTTATAAGAAAACTCGATCAACGGCAGGTGATCATCCCAACTTCCTTTAAGGTCTATTGCACAGACTCTCAACATATCCTCTAGTGTCTGGATGGTCCTTTCACTCTGTCCATCCGTTTGGGGATGGTACGCGGTACTCATATTTAACTTGGTCCCCGCACATTCCTGAAAGCTCCTCCAAAATCTGGAGTTGAACCTGGGGTCTCGGTCTGAGACAATGGACGCTGGGACTCCATGTCGCGTCACTATTTCCTTAAGGTAAATGTCCACCAGTCTATCGACTGTGTATCTCTCATTGATAGGAATGAAATGAGCTGACTTTGTCAGTCGGTCTATAATTACCCAAATGGCGTCGTGATTGGCTTTCGTCCTTGGCAAGCCTACAACAAAATCCATCGCTATCTGTTCCCATTTCCATTCGGGAATCTCCAGGGGTCGCAAAAGTCCACTGGGTCTCTGGTGCTCTGCCTTTACTCTTTGGCAAGTCAAACACTTGTTTACCCATTCTGCTACGTCCCTCTTCATGTTGGGCCACCAGTAATATTCCTTCAAATCCCTATACATCTTGGTACTTCCCGGGTGAATGGAATACCTTGAACTATGGCTTTCATCCAAAATCTCATCTTTAAGTTCTTGAACATTCGGAACCCAAATTCGGTAGGAGTACCTCATTATCCCTTTATCATCTTTCTCAGTATGGATCTCCTCTCCAGTCATTGACTCTCTGCCTTCATTCATTATTTTCTCCTGGCACAATCTGATCTTTTCCAATAACTCTGGCTGCATTGAGATCTCAAAAAGCTTTTCAGTTCCGGTTCCGGTTACCTTTACTTCTATTTCCATTCTCTCAAAATCCCTTATCAACTCTTCCGAAGTCGTTATCATTCTGAGTCTTTCCTTTCTACTAAGGGCATCAGCCACCACATTGGCTTTCCCTGGATGATAGAGAATCTCACAATCATAGTCCTTGATTAGTTCTAACCATCTCCTCTGGCGCATGTTGAGCTCTTTCTGCGTAAATATGTACTTGAGGCTCTTATGGTCTGTGAAAATCTCGCACTTCTCTCCATACAAGTAGTGCCTCCAAATTTTTAAAGCAAATACTATTGCCGCGAGCTCAAGGTCATGAGTAGGATATCTAACCTCGTATTCCTTCAGTTGTCTCGACGCATACGCAATAACTCTACCATGCTGCATAAGCACACATCCTAATCCTTTGTGCGACGCGTCGCTATATATCACAAAATCTCCTTTTCCGTCCGGCAATGCCAATACCGGAGCCGTTATCAACCTTTTCTTTAATTCCTGAAAACTGTTCTCGCATTTCTCCGTCCATTCAAACTTCTCTGTCTTACGAGTAAGTCGTGTCAAAGGGGCTGCGATCTTCGCAAAGTCCTGTACAAATCTACGATAGTAGCCGGCCAATCCTATGAAACTCCTTACCTCTGTGGGTGTGGTTGGCCTTTCCCAATTTGAGACCGCCTCTATCTTGGAGGGGTCGACCAATACTCAATCTTTATTGATCACATGTCCTAAAAACTGTACTTCATTCTGCCAGAATTCACACTTCGAGAATTTGGCATATAACTGCTCCTCTCTGAGTATACCTAGAGCTATCCTCAAATGCTCTGCATGTTCTGCCTCAGTCCTTGAGTAGATCAAAATATCATCGATAAAAACTATCACACACTTGTCCAAGTACTTCTTAAATACTCTATTCATTAAATCCATGAAAGCCGCTGGGGCGTTGGTTAATCCAAAGGACATTACCAAGAACTCATAATGCCCATACCTGGTACGGAATGCTGTCTTGGAAATATCTTCGGGTTTAATCTTTAGTTGGTGATATCCAGTTCTCAGGTCAATCTTGGAAAAATAAACAGCATCCTTTAGCTGGTCGAACAGATCGTCTATTCTAGGTAATGGGTACCTGTTCTTTATGGTTAGCTTGTTCAACTCTCGATAGTCTATGCACAACCTCATGCTCCCATCTTTCTTCTTAACAAATAAAACTGGTGCTCCCCACGGAGACACACTGGGTCTTATCATACCCTTATCCAAGAGTTCCTGCAATTGGATAGCTAATTCCTTCATTTCTAACGGGGGTAACCGGTAAGGTGCTTTTGAAACTGGCGCCGTCCCTGGGGCCAACTCGATAGCAAATTCAATCACTCTATCGGGTGGTAATCCCGGAAGGTCTTGGGGGAATACATCTTCAAATTCGTTGACTACTGGAATATCTTGTAAGTTGGGCACCTCCTTCTGCGTGTCCACCACATAGGCTAGGTAGGCCTCACTTCCTTTTCGTAGCATCCTTTTGGCCTGAGCCATAGTCAAAAATTTCTGCGTCTGCCTCTTTCCTTTAAATATAACTTCTTTCTTCCCGGGGATATTTAACTTAACTTTCTTCCCTTTACAGTCTATCTGAGCATCATTGCTAGATAGCCAGTCCATTCCCAAAATCACATCAAACTCCCCTAATTTAAAAGGAATCAGATCAACACTGAAAGATTGCTCCCCTATGCCTATCTCACAGGCGGGGTGAATCTGGTTAACAGGAATAATTTCATGATTGGCTATTTCTACTTGTAAGGGTTCTATCAAGGGTTTGGCCTTAAGTCTTAACTTACGCGCAAAGTCCCTTGATATAAAAGATTTAGTTGCTCCCGAATCAAATAAAACATTTGCACTGACTGAATTTAGAGAAAGGGTACCTGCTATCACATCTGAATCTTTCATAGCATCCTGGACTGTCATGTTGAAAGTCCTTGCAGTAGGTGGCTTATTGGAAGCAACCCTGCTTGCTCCCGAAGCTGCTGGTTTGTTCATTGGGCATTCCCTCTTTCAATGACCTGGGCGTCCACACAGATGACAATTGGTGGTTGGAACGACGGCAGGGGTTGATGATGGGCACTTATTTGAATAGTGGCCCTCCCGACCGCACTTAAAACAGGTTACTGGCCTTTCTTTACACTCCCCAGTATGATTCCTTCCATATATGTTACAGGCTGGCAATGGGGGCCGAGACTGGTTGGAATAGGACATTCTTGACTTCTGGCCGCCCTGGCTCACACTCACACTCATTGGTCGCTTAAACCCAGTGTTCCTTCCTGGCAGGGACACTGCTCCTCGATTAAATCTAGTTGGGAAGCTCCTTCCTGCGGAACCTCCACCCATGCTCATACTTTTCCTCTTTATTCCTTTCTTCTCTCTTTCCTTCTGCATCTGTTCACTTCCGACTTCTACAATCGTTGCCTTTTGCACCAGAGTGGCATAGTCCGTAAGCTCAAGGATTGCCACCCTATTCTGAATCCACGGTTTCAGTCCCTGCTGAAACCTCCTAGCTTTCTTTTCCTCGGTGCTCACAAACTCCGGCACAAACCTTGATAACTCAGTAAATTTCGCTTCGTACTCTGCTACAGACAAGTTATTCTGCTTTAGCTCCAAGAACTTGAGCTCCATCTGGTTTTCCATAAACCTCGGGAAATACTTTCCCAGAAACAACTGACTAAATCTCTCCCAGGTTATAATAGCATCTGTCTCCATGTTTTTCTTGGCCTCCCACCAGTAGTTAGCTTCTCCTTTCAGAAGGTAGGTAGCAAATACAGTTTTCTGTGCCTCATCGATACTCAAAATCTCAAAAGATTTCTCCATTTCCTTTAACCATGCCCTTGCCTCAACTGGGTCGGCTGATCCGTGGAACTCAGGGGGCTTAAGGGACTTAAAAGCCCTGAAAGAGTTTGCCACTGCATTGTTACTTCCTTGAGGGGGTGGGTTGGGTTGACGTTCCAAATTCTGTCTTAGGAGTTGCATGAACTGGCTCATGGGATCCATGCCTGGGTTTGGTACTGGTTGCTCAACCTCGGTTTCTCCTTCTTCAGCCTCTATCTCAAATCCCTCAACATCATATGTTTCCTCTTCCTCTTCATACAGGGAGTCATCCTGTTCCACATAATCCTCATCTTCCTCTTCACTGTGTTCTTGGTTTCTATTGTCCTGATTATGGCTTCCCTGGTCCTCAGACCCAGGGTTCGCCCTAGTTCCAATCTTTCTTGGCGGCATGATTCTGATAATAATAAAAACAATTATTGGGAAAAATTCAACGTTAGGTCACAATCATATACAACATTGTGCCTTGCACAACTCTTATAATGGGGAGAACGTATATCGCAATTCTATTATTTTAAGAAAGTTCTAATACGAAGTGCAGTAATAATAATGATAAAACAGTGATCCCGTCACTATGGAACTGAACCGAAAGGAAACAAATATATACATAATGCGAGAATACATAGTTTGATCTGGTCAAAAGTACAACAGTGCTACAGTCATCTGTCCCAAAAGTGATACACAAGAGTCTATCTGTCTAGTCAGAAAAAGGGATGCTATATACAAGTCAACTATCCCGGAAAATTGGCTCTTACTAAGGCCTCGGCTAACTAGACAACTAGACTATTCCATCATCAATCCTGAATCACACACCGGAGCGGGTCAGCTCCCAAACCCTTTCCATCGCACGACGGAAGATATAGTCGGCCTGCCGCCTGGAGATCCTACCATGCCTGTCCCCCTGGAGAGATCTGAGTCTCGCTCGGGACGTGAGCTCTATCCCCGTAAGCTCCCTCCTCAAGGATCGGGGTATAGAAGCCCTGGTCTCATAAGCTCGGGTACGCCTACCCGCCCTCTCTGCATCCAACTCCCTCCTGGCCTCATCTAGTCGGCCCTCGGCAACAGCCACTCGGGTCCTCAATACATCCTGAACATATCCATGAGCTAACGAAGACTGCCTGTGGGCAGGGTCAAGAGGTGGTGAATCCGGAGCCGCTGAGGGTGCCTCCTCGGTCTGCCTAGGCTCGGAAGTATGGGTCTCTGAGCTGTCATCATCAGGAATCCAAGATAGTGGTGGAGGGGTAGGGGCTCTGACCACCGGAAGTGTGGGTAAAGGGATACCAGCATACACTACCACAGATCCAACATGCTCCTCAGCTACTGGGACCTCATCCGGGTCCTCCTCATCTGGAATAGCAATAACCTCTGTCTCTGACTCCTCTGAGGGGTCCTCCTCATCTGAAACAGCAATGACCTCCGTCTCAGGCTCCTCTGAGGGGTCCTCCTCATCCTCCTCCATCTCAGGCTCCTCCTGATCCTCAACATCTAACAATGCCTCATCATGCTCACGCTCGAACATCTCGGGGTCCTCTATCTCAGGCGCCTACACATTAAACGAGCTAAGTTACTATCATGATACTTATAAGGGTTCCCGTAAGGGTTTTAACTGTCAGCACTACTTTAAGTAGTCCGACCATGAACTTGGCAAGAGTTCTTATTATCTTTGTGAGTTTGTTATTATATCGTCGCATCATCTCTGAGGTTTATAACGCTTAGCTCTGATACCATTTCTGTAACACCCCCAGATCCGGGGTCGGGGATCCGGGTTGTCACGGTCTTTCTTTCCACAATATCACTTCACTTAATTAATAATAAATAACCTCATGCTGTGACCCCACACTAACACACACCACAACCCGTTATAGTCTCAGAGATGAAATTGAAATAAGTACAAGTCTTTAAATCCACAATTTAAAATTATTACAACCCAAAATGATTACTTGATAATTTACAGTTAATTGCCATTATCTGCCACAAGTTATAATTATACATAATTTGATTCTCAAAAGTAGATGGTCTAAACTACAATGGATCTACCTCTGCAGCTATAGCAGCTACAACATCATCGGGAAGACGCGGGACGCTTCCCACGCGCTTGCGCTGGGTCTGCTGGAGTCTGGCCATCTCTCCTAACTGTTGTTGTGTGATGAAGAAATAAAGCAAGAGTGAGCCTTACAGCTCGCAAGATAATATATATAGTGATAACAATAATATAAGTATCTAAATGGATACTTAATAGAATCTCTATCATATGCAAGATAATTACTTACTAGATATAAGTAAAAACAAGGAATGAAGTTACCAATACTTCACCACACTTATATCATTTATAAAACTACTTGAACTACCACCGTTCAAAGTATTATAAGTTTTAAGAAAAACACCCCATATATGAGACCACAAGTTAAGACTTGAATAGATTCAATCTTTGAAATATTATTGAATGAAAAAGTTATGAGATACTTTATTTAGTCCCGATATATATATATCCACATATATATATCCCTTTAAACATTTCCTGGAACCCCTGTTATGTAAAGTATGAACAGAGTTTGAAACATCCAATGAATTTTGGAAAGGAAAAGAATTTTGGCATAAACCAGATATCTTGCTGATCAGGCAAAGATACCAATAAGTAACCTTTTCTACTGTAGATGGATGAATTCCTCACCGGTCATCACCCTGGCCGCATTAGGACCTCGCGCTAGACCGTTACCCGGCCCCTCACGCGTTGATGGACTGCCACCCAGCCACTTACACAATAATAGACCGTACCCCGGCCTGTCGCTTATGCCGACTCAATTAGATGGGCTTACTTCCCGAACGTTGGGCAAGTAATCAATTCATTTACCAAAACTGCAACCTCGTTGCGAATATAAAATACACCACAGAGCCGGATTCCCCAGGTTTTGAGCGAGTATTTAAATCCCCTTAAAAAGGAAGATCTTAAATATAAAATGAGTTTTGGGATCCGCTCTGACTTTAAAAATCATTTTGAAGACTCGAAAACACTTTAAAGAGTGTTTGGAGTAAAGCTGATTTAATGAAGTAAATCAGTCCCCAGAATATTTAGAAAACGACTGAATATTATTATTTAAATAATATTCCCATAAAGAATAATCTTTATTAAAATAATTGAAGTAGAAGTATTAAAACTTATACTTGAAACGAGTATTAAATAACCCAAGATATACTTATATGAAAGTATTATCTTTATTTGAATAATCGAAAATAAGTTTGATTATTGACATCTTATTCTTTAATAAAATAAAGAATATATCTCAGCATATAATCGGAGTCATAGATCCTCAAATGAATATTCAAATAATATACATAAATAATATAAAGGAGTCATAAGTCCTCGAATGAATATTCAAATAATATTCAATAAATAATATAAAAGAGTCATAAGCCCTCGAATAATATTCGAAATAATATTCAATAATAAAATAAAGTTAAAGCTATCGAATAAACCTTATTCGATTAATAGTTTGGAAAACTATAACCATATATATATATATAAATATATATATATATATATATCCATATCCATATATACAAAAATCTACTCGGGATCCTCGACTCCCGGTTTTAGAAAATATTTTCACCTTTGGGTCCCTATACTAAGGGTATATGCAAGATACCGCTATCCTCTAGCATAGGTATTATCAACTGAACCAACAGATATATATTTCAAGAATATGAAATAGGCATGCATATATACCATATCACATGCTACAATATATCGCAAGAATTTGCTAAATAACCAACATGCATCTATCGCAAGATAATGCATATACAAGTGTATACATCACAACAACAGTATAACGGATAGAATACTTGCCTGAGCGACTTGGGGGTGAGAAAGGCTCGGGACGAGTCTGATAACCTATAAACAACAAGTAAGTTGGAATTAAACCAAAATCACTTGTAAATCTATACTTTAACTAACTTAGACTCTAACGCTTGTTTTGCGCTCACTGATTTGCTTAAGTCACTCGGGTGCCCTCGGCTCCACCATTTTTAATAATTTAACCTTTACGAGTTTTAAAGCGATTCCTTCGCGAATGTCTTACCAACTGCCTAACACACTTACCATATATGTTTCATACATTAATTAACCCTTTTTGGTCTTTAACCTACATTTCAAAGTAAGGCGAGGGAAAAAGTTTTGTTCGCGAAACGCTGTTACTTGAAACGGTCGTTTCTCCTAAACCGTGCATCGGAATCGAACGAACTACATATCAAAACGAAGCTCGTAACATGAGCTATCTAAACATGGCAGTGGTCATAATCTAGCAGGGGGTTCTCGGGTCCTAATGCTATGCACAAAAACAGTCCAAAGAAAATCGGACGTTACGACGGCTATGTTTACGCGATTTCCAAATTTTAAACCATACAAAACCAACCACAAACCATCCTCAAATCCAACATACAACCAACATCCATCCTTATCACATCATAACAACCCCAACCAATTCAATTTAATCATTCATACTTATGCTTAAACTTAACTTTAATCATACTTAAGTTCCTTTAAATCAAAACCACAACAATTACCATTCCATTTCACTACCATTCCAAATCCCAAACTCTAAATCATAACAACAAGCTACAATATCAACCCACTAATCAAAATCATCTTATAATATATAGGAATCTAGGGTTTGGAGATGGTATACCTTCCTTGAAGTGGTGGGTAGAGCTAGGAAGCCTTAAGAAGCTTTGAGAAGTCTTAAGAATGCTTGGATCTTCAAGAAAACAAGAAAAAGTTCAAGTTAAAAACTTGAAAACACTATTCATTGTCTTCTTCTTTGATTAAATGAAGAAGATTGAGAAAGAATTAATGGCTTAAACTCATGATATAGTCCTAACTAAGCATGAAGATGATTAGGGAATTATCTTACCAATTTAGGAAGCTTGGATCTTGGATTTTGAAAAATCTTGCCTTTAAAATGTTAAAAAGCCGAGAGCTCTCAAGAACAAACCTTGGTTGCTTTTGATTTTTTGATGAGAATGATTTTTTACTTGGCTTGGTTGACTTGTTTTGTATTTGATTTAGTCAATTACCTTCTTGCCCTTGAAATTGTGTGGTTACAAAGCTACCACACCTCCTTCCTTCCCATGTCATGCTTATGTCATCCTCATGATGTCATCCTCCCTTCCTTGTCCTCTTTCTATTGGTTGGATGACATCATTCCCACTAATCCCTTTGATTAACTTCCTAATCGTTTGCCTAATGACCGCTGATCTGTTATACGGTTCGCTTAACTTTCGTTCTCGTTTATCGTTTGAAGGATCATACCCGGGATCTTATTACTTAGGTTCCCTTAACCTTTCTCAATACATTATATTCCTTTTTATGATCCTCTATTATAATCCTTTAATTTAAATCCTTTTTATCCTGTTACCTTATACTCAATTCTCTCCGTATCTTGTGGATTTCCGGGAAAAACCAAAGTGTTCGGAATTGGATTCTGACGATCTTTACATACACTTATATACTTCATAGAGTACTAATAATATCCCAGAATATCCATAACAGAACCCCTACATAGTGTGGCGTGAAAAGTTTTCTCATTCAGCTAAAACACTATTCACAAGGGTTACAAAAAGTTGAAAATTTTGGGGTTATTACAATTAATGTGCTTGATCCCAAAGGTTCGGAACCCTCAAACAATGGCAGAATTGAGGCCAATATCCTTATGTAACGTGCTGGTTAGAATATTGTCGAAGGTGTTATTAAACCGACTAAAACTGTGCCTAGGGAAGTTGATATCAGAAAATAAAGCGCATTCATTGAAGGGAGGAGCTTGACAGATAATGCAATAATAGCGTATGAGATTAATCATTATATGCGGAGAAGAACACAAGGAAATAGTGGCATAGCGGGACTTTAAGATAGATATATCAAAAGCCTATGATAGGCGTGAATGGTGTTTTGTGGAGAATATGCTGCTAAGATTTGAATTTAATGATAGGTGGATTCATAGAATAATGTGATATCTACAATCGGTATCTTACAGTTTTATTCACAATGGGGTAGAATTTGGGGAAGTAAGACCACAACGCGGTGTCAGAGAAGGAGATCCTATATCTCCATATATTTATATTCTATGCGCTGAGGGTTTAAGCTCCATGATACGAAGAAGTGAATAGGTTAGATTATTGCACGGCTGCACTATTGCTAGAGGAGCACCTACGATTTCACACCTTTTCTTTGCCGATGATTGTTATTTGTTTTTCAAAGCAAATGAATCAGAGGCTGCTGTGACGAAAAACATTCTTACAAGGTATGCGAATATTTCAGGACAATGTATAAATTATAATTAGTCAACTGTAATATTTACTCCTAATACTTCAACTGAGATACGAAGAGAAGTGTGTGTAAAGTTGGGGGTTTCGGACATACAGAGTCCGAGTAAGTACTTAGGTATGCCAATGGTTGTTGGGAGGAGTAAAGTAGCTGCCTTCTCTTTCTTATTAGACAAGGTGGAGCAAAAACTGCAAGGGTGGAGCAATAGATGTTTTTCTAAAGCAGGTAAATTATTATTGCTTAAAACAGCTACGTAGCCGATACCTAACTTCTGGATGGGAATGTTTTTGATACCAAATAAAATTTATGAGGGAATTGAGCGTAAAATGAATGCATTTTGGTGGGGGAGTGGAGCAGCAGGTAGAGGAATTAAATGGTTATCGTGGGATAAATTATGTGCATCTAAGGAAGGAGGAGGTTTGGGGTGTAAGAAGTTGAGAAATTTTAATGTGGCAATGCTTGCCAAGCAAGGATGGAGAATTATGAACAATGTTAATCCTCTTATGACTAAATTAATGCAAGCGAGATACTTTCCTCAATCGGATTTTTTAAATGCTAAGCTAGGAGCTAATGTAAGTTATGTATGGCGGAGTATACTGGAAGCTCAGGGGCTTATAAGGATGGGTGTGAGGAGACGGATTGGTAATGGCAGAAATACCGAAGTATGGTCAACACCATGGCTTTCTTGTGCTCAAAACGGGTACATGACAACTGAAGTTCCTGAGTATTTAGCTCAAGCAGCGGTCCAGCAGTTTATGCAGGAGGGTCAAAGAGTATGGGATGATGATATTTTGCAAGATATCTGCAATGAGAGGGATAGAGATTTGATTAATCAGATCCCATTACCAATGCAGGATAGGGATGATGATTGGTTTTGGTTGTTTGAGGATAAAGGTAGTTTTACAGTTAAAAGTGGATACAAGTTACTACAAGGTGAAGATGATAGGACTGATGCTAGCTTTTGGAAGAGAGTATGGCAGCTTAAGGTACCAGGAAAAATAAAAAAATTATTGTGGCGTACAGCAAAGAATTGCCTTCCTATAGCTATTGCATTGGTGGGGAAACGGGTAAATGTAAGTGTGGTTTGTTCATGGTGCCAACTATATGAGGAAGATACAATGTATGTCCTGTTCGAGTGTAGTTTTTCTAAGGAAGTTTGGGAGGCTGCAGGTCTAAGAAATGTGGTGGAGAGGCGCCCTGATGAGACAGCCTGAAAAATGTTGTAGAGGTTATTTATGCATAATAATATAGATCAGTATTAAAGGGTTTTTAGCACATAAACGCCGCGAAAACGTAAATTTAATCTTAAAAAAAACCGAAACCCTCCGCAGGATCCATGCAAAAAAATGATATTTAATTCGTAGTTCAGTATGTTTACCTTAAGAAGCTTTACGTTAATGGAAAGATGGAGGTCTTTAATAGCGATCCAAGAACGATGAACGGAGATCCTTAGCAGCTGCTCCTCAAGTGTGAAGCACTCCACCGGTATCTACCAAGAAAACGATGTAATGAAGGAGGAGGAGATGGAGAGAATTAGGGTTTTGTAAAATTTTTTG
Organism: Apium graveolens; assembly: GCF_009905375.1. Taxonomy (NCBI): domain Eukaryota; kingdom Viridiplantae; phylum Streptophyta; class Magnoliopsida; order Apiales; family Apiaceae; genus Apium; species Apium graveolens. The sequence continues at coordinate 24,144,502 of NC_133655.1, read as the reverse complement.
GTTGAGGCAAAAATAGGGTTTATAATAATATATTTATAGGCAAAATTTTCAGCTGAAAATTTTCCCATAAAATATTATTATTATTAACCCTTTATTATTCTCACTAATAATTAAAATACCTTTTAATTATTAATCCTTTTTCTAAACTCTTTAGAAATAATTCTCTCACTTGATTTAATTTCCAAAAATTAAATTCTTAATTAATAATATTAATAACCTTTTCTTAATTAATTTATAATCAATTAAATCTCATTTAATCAATTATTAAATTTGCCATTTAATTATTTATTTCATAAATAAATAATTATCAGCCATTATTAATTAATTCCTCTACCATTAAATCATTCTCTTTTATGGTGTGACCCTGTAGGTTCAATATTAAGCCGGTAGTAGAAATAAATAATAATAAAACTATTTTATCATTATTTATATAAATTCTCTAATTCATTAAATATGATTAATTAATCATATTTATTCTACATCGTGAGGGATACTTCTCAGCATATCGTGACTATCCGGATTATACGAATTCACTGCTTAAAATACCAAGAACCTATTCAGTGAGTAGTTACCGTACAATCAATTCCTTCTACCCAGCAATGTCATGATTAAATACAAGGCATGGAACTTGTGTCAAGCCTATCTTATTTAATCACTTGCTTTCCCATTCATTATGCTTAGTTCTATTTAATGTAAAATTAGAAACTCCTTTCTAATTTCATTCACTCTGGCCAGAGATTCCTGAACTAACATAAGTGGATCAGCATTGAACATTCTCTTCCTACACTGGAAGGGGTAGATCCTTTATTGATCATATACTATCTTCGTGTACAAATTCTTATACCCAGTAGAGCCCTTATAATTGTCCCTTGAGACTAAGAACTAAATAAAAGCATAGTTCAGTGTACACAAGATGACTATGATGACCTCAAGTCTAAGGATACTTGTACAACTATCACTATGTGAACAACTGCTGACACGTGAGTGAACTCCATCAGTTGTTCAGCTGTGTGAGTCATGTTCAGTGAACTTATTCTATAATAAGCACCTACATACTAGCTATAGTGTCACCACACAAATGTCTATGAGAACAGACATCCTTCATAATGAAGCAAGCATAGTATGTACCGATCTTTGCGGATTACTAATTACCAGTTAGTAATCCTATGACCAGGAAGTATTTAAGTTTAGTGTTATCATCTTTTAGGTCTCATTATTATGATCTCATCATAATCCATAAAAAGCTTTACTCTAAACTATGGTATATCTTATTTAAACACTTAAATAGATAAAGCCCGCAATAAAACCAAAATAAGTCTTTTATTAATATCAGTGAAATCAAAATAGATTACATAAAAGTTATTCCTAAATCATCATACATGATTGGACTTAGGACACATCTCTTTCATATACAACCACTCCCGATGATCTGAAATAGAATACGCTGCCCTTGCTATCAAATGAGCAACGTTGTTCGCAGATCGATGAACAAACACCACTAAACTTGAGGTCATCATAGTCATCTTGTGTACACTGAACTATGCTTTGGTTTAGTTCTTAGTCTCCAAGGATAATTATAAGGGCTCTACTGGGTATAGGAATTTGTACACGAAGATAGTATATGATCAATAAAGGATCTACCCCTTCCAGTGAAGGAAGAGAATGTTCAATGCTGATCCACTTATGCTAGTTCTGGAATATCTGGCCAGAGTGAATGAAATTAGAAAGGAGTTTCTAATTTACATTAAATAGAACTAAGCATAGTGAATGGGAAAGCAAATGATTAAATAAGATAGGCTTGACACAAGTTCCATACCTTGTATTCAATCGTGATATTGCAGGGTAGAAGGAATTGATTGAATGGTAACTACTCACTGAATAGGTTCTTGGTATTCTAAGCAGTGAATTCGTATTATCCGGATAGTCGCGATATGCTGAGAAGTATCCCTCACGATGTAGAATAAATATGATTAATTTATTAATTAATCATATTTAATAAATTAGAGAATTTATATAAATAATGATAAAATAGTTTTATTATTATTTATTTCTACTACCGGCTTAATATTGAACCTACAGGGTCACACCATAAAAGAGAATGATTTAATGGTGGAGGAATTAATTAATAATGGTTGGTAATTATTTATTTGTGAAATAAATAATTAATAGCATATTTAATAATTGATTAAATGAGATTTAATTAATTCTTAATATTATTAATTAAGAATTTAATTTTGGAAATTAAATCAAGTGAGAGAATTATTTTTCTAAAGTGTTTAGAAAATGGATAAATGATTAAAAGGTGTTTTAATTATTAGTTAACTGGTTAATAAGAATAATCAATTAAAGGGTTAATAATAATAATATTTTATGGAAAATTTTCAGCTGAAAATTTTGCCTATAATATACTATTATAAACCCTATTTGCCTCAACCCAAATAATTAACCCTAATTCTAAAGTAGAACAAGAGGGAGGCAACTAATTCTCTCAACCTCTTCCTCCTCCATTACATTGATCTTTTGGTGGATACCGGTGGAGTACTTCACACTTGAGGAGCAGCTGCTAGGGATCTCCGCTCATCTTTCTTGGATCGCTATTAAAGACCTCCATCTTTCCATTAACGTAAAGCTTCTTAAGGTAAACATACTGAACTACGAATTAAATATTATTTTTCGCATGGATCCTGCTGAGGGTTTCGGTTTTTTTTTAAGATTTAAATTTACGTTTTCGTTTCGTTTATGTGCTAAAAACCCTTCAGTATAATACTCCTGAGTTCTTGGCTTGTAATATTATTTCTGAGAAATTTTAATAAATGCAAGTTCTTATTTTCAAAAAAAAAAGTGGAGTACATTCTTAAAATAAATTTATATTAATAATTTTATAATTTTACACGTATGACTAATAGGCTTTAAAGAGTTTTTCTGTAGAAAATAATTTTAATAAGATTGAATTTAGAATTATTATAAAATAACTACAAAATACATATTATATTTGATAGAATTTATGTGAAAAATGCTGAAAAGAAATAAGAAGAGGATCACATATTATAAATTTGTAATGATTAGGACGGAACCAAAAATTCGAAATAAAAATCAAAATCCAAACATGTGAAAATCGGTAAAAACCGAAACGATCCAAAATCGATTGTATGATTTTAGATTTACGTTAAAGATGAACCAAAAAATGAACTGATTCGATTATTATATATATATTATAAACTTTTAATCCAATTTTAAATTTTAAAATCGGGACTTTTTTATAAATAAATTAGTGTTAGCTTCACATCTTTTTATCCTTATATTATCGTACATTTATATTTTTTAATATCTACTCTCTATAATTTTTAATATTGATTGTTTGACTTTTATGCACGTAACTTAAGGGATTTTGACTACATAATTAAAATAATTATATAAAAAAATCTCTATGTAAATTTTAGTATTTATTATATATTTTTATTTGGAGAAAAAAGTTTTAAAATAATTATTTGAACTACCTGATCAAAGTACTTTAAAATATACGGAGAAAATCAAACATCTAATATTGAGAAATAATTTTGTGTTGGGTACCAACCGAACTAGTGTCTAGTCTAGTATAATAGTTAAAGATGTGTAAGTGTTTGCACACTAATTCTTATGATTCGTGTGCACGCTCTCACTCTGTAAATATAATGGTTATTCTCATTAGAAAGAAATTTTCATTGAGCCATAACTGGCGTCTATTAAGTTTAAAAGAGGGAGGGACAATTAATCAGCAAAAAAAGGACCGGGGTTTACTTAACAAAGGGTAATTTTCAGTTTAGATCCTTAATTAAGTTATTTGTCAAAATATATAACATAATAAATTTTTATTTCATGTGTGTTTATAATTGTTACGCCTAGAGTTTTGCGGATGTAAGAACACTACTTGGTCGCGTAGAACGTCCTTCGGTCATATCTGAAAATGAAGAGATTACGATGGATTGCCCCCCCCGATTTACCTTCGGTGTGAGAATCATTAATCTGGATGTAAATAGGTTTGAAAATATAAGAAAGTAATAGAGTGTTTTTGTGTGTAGAGAGAGAGTTATATTTTTTCTTACATTCCACATGGTATATATATCCAAACCTTTATAATAAATGTCCGTCCGTTATGTTGGAGCTGTGGACGAACGTTGGAGAGTAAAATCCGGAGGCGTTTTAGTCTTTATGATCTTCCAACGGTTGGATGGCATTCTGGCCTTTGGCTTGATGGGCCTTCGGCCCAATTGTCTTTCTATTGGAACTTCGTTCATTGGGCCATTATCGATTGGGCCTTACTGGGCCTATAGCTAACATGTCTCTGTCTTTCGATCGGTCGATAAACATTAGACTTGGCCCATTTTTGGGTGAAAACCCTAGAACGTTCCTTCTATTGCTTGACATAGTTTGGATGGACGCATAGTGGTCACATGGGGAACTGGGGACCCATTAAGGTGGACAGTTGTCCCACCACGTATACCCTCGATCTCATCATGGTCGTTGAAGTGCAACCGTCTCCATCTGGGCCATTGATTTCAAAATGCTCAGGGACGATTTTGGCACCCAAAAATTTGGGTTTATTAGGCGCCTATATATATGTCAGCATCACTTGCGTCGTTTTTTTATTTTTCACAAGTGTAACCAATAAAAACACAAAGTTTCTCTCAGATTCATAACAATTATTCAAAACGGGTAGCGTTAACTCCGCATTTCTAGATTATCCTATCTCCTTCGATCAACATCTTGCAATCAGTAAGTTCTTTTCCCCTGGAATATTGATCTTTTTCCATGTTATTTTCTCTTCACTTCAAGTTCCTTGGGATTTCCTGTGAAGTTCTTATAGGTGCCTCTTGTGTATGGTTTGTTAGGATTAGAGTTATGTTCCTTTCTTGGGTTTGTTAGGATTAGAATTTTGTTCCTTTCGTGGGTCTGGCTTCATTTTTTTCTGGGTGCCCTCTAGGTTTAAAGATGGTATGGAAGGTGTTCTAGGGAAATAACTTCCTTCGAATATTCTTGCCTTAGAACATCATTCGAGAACCAACACTTGGAATTGTTCCAGCATTCTGCTTAAGAGTCATTCGTTTGATCCGGGGTCATGTACTTGATCCTCCTTTCTGCCTTCTATTTTTTTTGTTTTTTTATAATTCGTGTAAGTACATGGACTAATCAGTCTCTTTACTTTTGAATATAGGGACATGGACCGAATGAATGACTTTACGTCTCAGCCCAAGTGGATAGGGCGAGTGAATACTCTGGTGGGAACCTCTACGTTTCAGCCTGAACGGACAGGTAAAAGACTTTTGGATCCATAGCTTCGTATCTTGTGGCCAATAACCCCTAGGAGATGCCCAAGTCGAGGATCGAAGAATTCTATGATGTTTACAATATCCCTTAGGTTGTTTTTGGCAATATGACGCTGATGATGACGAGTGGATTTTCGACACTCCAGGTGTTCCAAAGGGGTATGGAGATCGTACGGTCGGCTTTTTTGAAACCGCTTTTAAGTGTTGCTTTTGAGTGCCTTTGCCGAGATTCTGATGCACCTATTTATGCAGATGAGTATAGCCCTGGGCAGATGGACCTGAACGGGTTCATCCACATAAACTACTTTCGGAACCGATGCCTGCAGGCGGGGGTGAAGCCGTCCACTCGCCTTTTCTGGTTCCATTAAGAATCCGAAGAGTGCCGGAATCTACATCGTTGCCCGATAGGCAGGTCGGGCGGATTGGACGACCACCAGTTCAAATAATAAGACTACACACACCTACTTGTGCCTTATCAGTGAACATAAGTTAGCCAAGTTTTCGGTGTGGCGCGAGGTCGATCTAACCAAACTCCTCATGCCTAACTTGAGAGATGAGGAAAATGAGTTTTATGAGGCTTTGGTCAAGGCCAAGGTGGCTAAACTCACATCTGTTGAGTACCGAAGTTCTGATTGGCTCCTCGGTTTGTGGGGTGGGGGTAACTAGTTCTTTTCCTTCGTTCTTCTTTCATGCAAGTACTTTGCCTTTCCTGTATATAATTTTCTTTGTATAATTATTGTTATTCCCAAATAATGCAACAAGAATTAAAGAAGGGGGGTTGAATGTAATTATGGCTCTTTTTCTGATTTTAAGAATGTTCTTACTTAATATATAACTATGTTTGATTTTGCAAGAAGTGCAGAATGAAAGTAAAATAGAAATCAAAATACAAAGCAATAAAATACAAGGCTTTAAAACTTTCCGGTGGATTTGAACATATCCATTTGATATATATATATATATATAAATGAGAACTCTGTGATGCTTGAATAATACACAGCTGCTTACAAGTTGAACAACAAGAACAACTGAGAAATTCTTTACAAATTTTGCTTTTTCTATTTCTCTAGTTTTTCTTTCTAACTTCGATTCTTTTCAACTTGCTACTCTTGGTTTATATATTACCAAGTTACATGATAGTAAGAAAAGACAATAAGACAAACTAAATCTAGTCTAACTTCATGCTGCTACATTACTCTATCCAGCATCTTTGAACATCTTCATAATTGCATGGAAATGGTTGTTAGGAATATGTTGTAAACTTGATGATAAATTAAACAAAACACCTTAGTAGATTTAACTTAGTGTATTTTGTAGCACTCGACGGATGATCAAATATAGTCCCGATGGATGATTTTAATATAGTCCCGACAGATGACGATTTGACATCCACCGGGTGAGTAGCTTATGTAACAAATAAGTATTGTAGCACATTTCTGCAAACAAATTTGTGTAGATTCTGTAGAAGCATATGAGTGATGTTGACTACTAGTGGATATGCAGAATAGGTTGATTAATTGTAAATATAAGATGTCTTGTAATTCTGTATAAGTGAAATGCAGTCAAGTGACAAATAGCTACCCGACGGATGATCAACAAAGCTACCCGACGGATGATCATCAAAGCTACCCGATGGATGACAAGTATGTACCCGACGAATGATCAAATTCAAATATCTGTTGACAGTGACAACACAGTCACATGTGTTGAGTGTTTGCAAAAGGAATGTGACAGCCCGTTAAGCAGGAATTTGAGAACAAAGAAGCATTACCATTTCCATGCAAGTGTGAAGTTATTCAAAGATGCTGGAATAGAGTAGTGAAGTAGCATGGAGTTAGACTAGATATGTTTGTTTTATTATCTTGTCTTATTGTCATGTAAACTTGGTGATATATAAACCAAGTGTAGCTAGTAGAACATTCAACTAAGCAAACACATTTTTAAGAGAGATAGAACAGGAGCTAGATCAGTTGCCGAGAAACATGTTGTACTTGTCAAGAATTTCTCTGTAGTTTGTTTGTTCTACTTGTAAGCAGTTGTGAGCTATTCAAGCAACACAGGGTTCTCATTCGATATATATATATATAGGGATATTGTACAACATTTTTGGGGTATCAATTTCTAATATTGACATAGGTCTCTGAGGAACTAAGAGGGTTGTTTTTTGAAAACTGACTGTTTGTGTAGTTTGAAAGGGAGTATTTGTAGGTTGGCTGGAAGAAGTGTTTTGTTGGGTAACTTTAGTTGATTTTTCTGAAGAGCTTTAGGAGGCTGTTTAGCGATTTTTGATGTTGAGGCCATGGGCTTTGATGGTTTGAAGGGCTAGAAATAATTTATTGTCTTCTTCATCTGCAATTACCTTATCGATCCAGGATGTGATCGGTTTTCCTGAAGAAGTACTCGCTTTGCTTTGTTGAGTGACCGGGAGTTTTCCGGGAAAGGTTGGGGTTTTTCCCCCACCTCTGCCTTTTCGAGGCATGAGACTATCTGTTTTTTAGAAACTCACGGGTCAGGAAATCAGGGACACAGTTCATATCCCCCTTAATGTGTTCAATATCAAAATCAAAAATGCTTAATAATGTTTGCCATCTGGCAAAAATTTATTTTGATGCAATATTTTGGACATCTTTTTATAAAACCTCTTTTGCAGATTTACAATCGACTCTAAGGAGAAATTTTTGATTTAATAAATCACTCTGAAATTTCGTAATACATAAAACAATTGAAAGTATTTCCTTTTTTATAGTAGAATAATTTCTTTGACAATCATTCCAATGTGCAGATGTAAATTGGACTATTTGTTCTTTACCATTGACTACTTGTTTTAGTATACTGCCGTATCCTAACTCAGAAGCATCTGTTTCAACTACTTTAGAAGCATTTGGATCAGCAAGGTGTAGACAAGGGATTTCTAGAACCTGAGCTTTGATTTGTCGAACAATTTCAGTTTGTTCAGATGACCAATGGACGGGGTTAGTTTTAAGGCGGTCATGTAAGGGCTTGGCTATCCTATTGATGTTTGGATAGAAGTCTAGGACATAGTTGAGACTTTCTAAGAATCTTTGGAGTTGGGTTTTATCTGTGATTTTATCGAAAAATTTTGTTGCAAAAGTTAGGGCTCTTTCAATTGGTGTAACTGTTCCTTTTGATATATAGTGGCCAAGAAATCTTATACGAGTTTGAAATAGGGAAATCTTGGATTTTGATATGACTAAACCATTTTTCCTAGATACATGGCAGAAAGTTTTAAGGTGTTTGAAATGTTGTTCAATAGATTCTGAAAAAACTAGAACATCATCAATATATACTATACAGAATGTAGAATAGTCATTGAATATATCATTCATAATTCTTTGAAATTCGCTAGGGGCAATTTTGATTCTAAATGGAAGGATATTCCATTCATACTGTCCGAATGGGACCGTAAAAGCGGTTTTATATCTATCTTTTGGGTGGATTTGAATCTACCAAAATCCTGATTTTAAATCAAATTTGGAGAATATTACCGAAGATCTTATTTTTTGTAAAAGGTTTTTTTTATTAGGTATAGAGTATCGTACCCATCTTAAGGCTTTATTTAGAGGCTTATAATTGATAACTAGCCTTGGTGTCCCTTTCTCAATTTCAGCATTTTTGTTTAAATCGAAAGCTACACAGGACCATGAGGATCTGGATTTTGATATGATTCCTTTGGATTCGAGATCGGTGATTTCTTTTCTGCAATATTGTTCTAGGTCGGAGTTCATTTGGATAGGTCTCGCTTTTGTTGGTATTTCCTTCTCATCAAAATCTTTTTCATAAGGTAAATCAATCATAATTTGCATTTGGTAAGTCAGAACAGAGTTCCACTTCTATTTGTTTTAGTAATTTTAAGATTTTTTCTTTGATAAAGCGGTTTTGTAACTGCTTCTCAATCTTGTGAGAGGAAAGGTCTTGTTTTAGATGGGATAATTGTATCTATTTGCCTTGTATTAAGGCATTTATCTCGTTATTATATATAGAATATGCCTTTATTGTATTGAGGTTCCTTGTTTTGGGTTTTTCAAAAAATGGGAAGGTAAGTTTGGTGTCATGGGTTTTGAAAGTAATACCTTCGTAGGTGACAGTATAGGGGGTTATTAAATTGAAGAAAGGTGTACCTAATATGACAAGATGATGTATTCCTTTAACTAGGAGAAAAGATGTCTTAATTGGGAAGGTTTTATTATTGATAGATGAATCAACCTTACTAACTACATTGAGGTTTGAGTTATTAGCGGCGGTTAATTTTTCGTTGGTATGTTGATGAAATCTTTTTGGTATTATTTCTTCTTTAATGCAATTCAAATCTGCTCCTGTATCGAATAAGGCAATGGTATCTAAGATAAAGTCATCTGAGAAGACAACTTTGACTTTTATGAGATATTTTCGGTAGGTAACTTGTCTTAATTCATATAAGAAATCTTCATCTTGTTCAGGAGTATTGTTTAAACTGCTTAGTTATTTTTGTTCAGTATTTTGCTCTTCTACTTCACGAACTAGAAGGACATTTAAAGCTTCAGAATCTATCTTCTGTTGTTCTTTAAGGATTTTTAATTCTTCTTTGATTTCTTTGTATAGGTCTTGTATTGTTGGAACGGATTTCTGGTTGGGTTTTTGTTTTTTTAATATTGTGGTCAAGTCATATGTAGTTTTTGTTGATGTGAGATAGAAAGTTTTTGTTCTGGTTTGGGTTCAATTGGTCGTTGGAGTAATTTTTCTATATATATATATATATATCTGGTGGATACTTTCAAATCCACCAGAAAGTTTTAAAACCTTGTGTTTTTATTACTTTGTGTTTTGATTCATATAACTTTTTTATTCCGCACTCTGCAAATCAAACACTTATATATTTATCGAGTTAGAACTATTTTAAAATATTGAAAAAGTAGCCAGAATTACATTCAACTCCCCTTATGTAATTCTTGTTGTATTGTTAGGGAATAACAATGGTAATGCTTCTTTATTCTCTAAGTCCTGCAATTAGGCTGTCACATTCCATTTGCAAACACCCGACGCATGTGACTGTGTTGTCACTACCAACTGCTCTTTTGAATTTATGATCATCCGTCAGGACTATGTTGGTCATCTGTCGGGAGCCTTGTTGATTATTTGTCGGAATCCTTAGTAGATCATCCATCGGGAGTCTTTCTGTCACTTGACTCTATTTCACTTATACAGAATTATAAGACATCTTATATTTACAATTAGCCAACCTATTCTGCATATCAATCTAGTAGTCAACATAACTCAAAGAATCCTAAAGCATCTACTCAACTAAAATATTGTTGTTTACAAAAATGTGCTACAATACTTATTGTTACATAAGCTACACTCTCGATGGATGTTCAGAGGTCATCCGTCGGGACTATAAAGATCATTCGTCGGGACTATTGTAGAACATCCATCGAGAGATACAAAAACACAAAGTTAAATCTACTAAGGTTTTTTTGTTCAACTTATCATCAAGTTCACAACATATTCCTAACAATCTCCCCCAATTTATGTCTACTGGAATTGCCATAAATTAAGAGAAACTTGAAGATAACAAAACACCCTAAATGTACAAATTAAATTATGGTAGATAAAACTAGTAAGGGATGCAATTTATTTGAAAATTGAATAAAGTAAAGTGTACAAAGAGTTCTCACAATCATTATCAAGGTGCTCCTCTAGTCTGAGTAGATGTTTTCTATTTCCTTGATTGTCTTGATTTCTTCCCAAGCTTCCAGTTGTTTTCTTCTATTTGATTTTGGAGTTGTCTGTGAAATTCAAATTCTTAAGCATTTGATAGATCCATCTTTCCTTGCATTTCCAATAGAGTCTCATTGTTTGAAATGCTCAATTGGTCATCCAGTCTGAAGAATCTCTTAACACCTTTATCATCCATGAATTCCATAAACCAATAAGGCCTCAAGTGCACTGTATTTCCTGTGAAGGGAATTGATAAAGTCTTTGGGAGTGTATTTGAGGCTTTTCTGCTCCTTAGTTCTTCTATCTTCTTTAGAACCAATTTCTTGGCAGTCACATTGAATCCAAAATTTTTCTTGAAAGATGAGAAGATCTTTATCAAAATAGTAAAAATATCTTGAAGAATCCTGTAAAGAGGTCATATGATCTCTTTCCCACTCTTGTATTTGAACACCAGTCTTTCATGGATATTTCTATGAGCGTCAGTTCCCCTCACTTCTTCTAATTCATCCATGTAGAGATTGATATCTAAAAATTCCTTGATATCACAGATGTATAGAAGATCTCCTTTGTTGACAGTTTGTTGAACTTTGGTTAAGGTTTTGGTTTTGAGTTTCACAGGCTTGACCTTCTTGATTGCTCTTGTCTTTGTCTTCTTTAGCTTGTTGAAGATTGGTAAATTAAGTTCAGGAATAGGCAAACTTTCCTAGTCTATTGGCTCATCATTGGGAACTATAGGCTCACCATGAAAATTCTTTGTAGGATCCACCTTAAATTCCTCATGCACCACTGAGGGCTTGGATGTTTGAGTTGTAGATGTAGACTGGTTGGGAATGTAATCTTCCATCTTGTCATCATCAAAATCCAACATTCTTTTGGGAAGAATCTTGTATATGAACTTCCTTTTCTGTTGAGGTTCCTTGTGCAATTTCAGATCTTGATATTCAGCTACCACAGGTTATTTCTCAGAAATTTTAGTTGTAGTTTTCACAGCTTGAAGCTTGGCTACAATAGCAACTTGCTTTTTCTTCTGTTTGAGTTTCTTAGCATCTAAATCAGCTTGCTTCTTTTCTTTCTTGATTCTTTCCTATTCTTCCTTCTTTGCTTTTGCAAATTGAGGGTGTCCAGCCACCACACAGATTTCTTTCCCATTCCTGTAGATCTTAACAATTCTTCTCTTTAGCACTGAGTCAGTTGGATCTTTGAAGAATGCAATGGACGTTGCCAACAGCTTATTTTCATCTGGACTTAGAGTCTCAAATATAAGGTCCAAGGGATTCTTTTCAGATGACTTGGAATAATTTCTTTTGGGGTTCAAAACCAAGTTGGCTTTTGGAGACTATATACATGAATGTTGGCCCTTTTCCAAGTTATCCAGACTCATTTCATATACAGATAGTTGTCTCGATTGAGAGAAGTGAGAAAAGACCTTGTCTTTCTTCTCAATTGAACCAAACTTCTTTGCTATCTCTTCATCAATTTTCTTCCATTTTTCATCTAGTTCCTTCTCAACTGCTGCAACATCGAGCTTTTTGAATTTTTCATTTGATTCCAATTTAGCAGCTGTTATCAGGATCAGATCAATGCTGTCCAAGACTGGTGGCTTAGGAAAAGTAATTTTTGGAACTAACTTGACTGACTTGTATGTTTAGCACATTCTCCCACTCACTTGTTGGCTCCTCTTGGCTAACTTGAACAATTGAATCTTTCTCCCCCTTTTGTTAGTATCAAGTAGAGTAGAGGTAGAAGTCTGTGCAGCCACTAGCTTTTGAAGCAATTGAGTTTATTGAGCTTGATGTAAATGGATTGCAGTGATGGAAGCTTCCAAGGTTTTGAGTCTTGTGTCCAAGACGTCCACTTTGCTGGAAAGATTAGAGTTTTTCCTTAGTTATCTGTTGATGTCAAGCAGGGTTGTGTTAGGAAATTTAGCATCCAATCTCTCAGAAATATCCTTCTTGACTTGATCAATCTCTGTTTTACCTGAAGTGACATCCATATTGTGTTGAAGAGATTGAATTTGGTGCAGTTGAAGAGAATTCAGATGTGCTTGAAGAAGCTTCTTGGTGTTGGCATTGGTTGTAGCTTGAAGAGATGTCTGAGTTTGTTGAATGATATGAAAGAGAGTAGTCTTGAAGTGTTGCTCATCACATTCTTTGGAAAACACCCAAGATGGAATGTTTGACCTGAAGCTAGGGCTTGCTTCTCCCGCTATGTTTATAAACTCTTCCTCATCATCATCTTCATCCCCAAATATGTCTTCAAAACCACCAGTTCCATAATCAACATCATCAACTGCTGTGGGTGGCATGGATGAGATGGCACCTTTGGCTCTTTACGTGGAGGCTGTTGTATGCACTAGCTTTAGCATTCTTTCAGCAACCACATTGTCTTATTTAGCTAGAACTTGATAAGCTGAAACAGGGTGAGTAAATGCCTCAGCTTCATAAGAAACAGAATCTAAGACAACTTGATATTCTTGCTGAATTAGTTGTTTTTTTTCAGCCTCATTGACATCCATTAACTCACTTACAATGGGCTCTTCCCAAATTTTAATACCTGCATTTCTCTCATTTTCTCTATTTTCTTGCATCACGGGATCCCCTTGGCTCACCACCCTCACACCCTCACCTTCACCTACTAAGGTGGAACTCCCTTTGCTCACTTTTACCAGGATGGAAGAAATAGCCTGCATAATTTCTCTCTGTTCCTCTCCTTTTACCTGAGAACAACTCAGCCTCTCACTCTGTTTACTCCCTTCCCTCAATCCTAGGAGTGATTGTACAACCACTAGCTCATTTACACTTGTAACAATTATGGTAAATTCAGTTTGTGTAGTGAGTGCCGACGGATAAGGAACATCCATCGGGGTAGTAGTTAGGATAGCCGACAGATGACTGCTGTTAGGCACATCCGTCAGGATACAATCACTAGTCGGCGGATGAACAATATCCATCGAAATAGAAGAAATGATAGAGTTTGGAGTAGAAACTATTATGGACTCTGTGTAGATTGATGAAAATTTAGGCCCAGAAGTCTCAACAGTTCCTGAAAGAATTGGCAAGTGAACCAACAAATCATCTAGAAGATGATGATCACTTGTATTGAGTTTTGACTTCTCCAACAGAGTTAAAGAAGGAGAATCAGGGATTGATGTGTGGATCATATCCACATCCAGAGAACTGGTGGGAGAGTTTTGTGTGTTTGGTGCTTCTGTTGTTAAAGATTTTGGCTGTGACTCCACATTTATTGGAGCCACATCAAGCTGAATTTGAGATGGTGCAGTGACTGAGTCTTTAGCTGCAGTTTGTACTGTGTGTGATCCCCATGCATCCCCAAGTTTTCTAGCTTTCTTCTTTCCTGTATAAGTTTGGGGTGAATCTGTGTTCCTGACCCTTTTGGCATGTGCTCCTGGTTGGGAGCTTGTTTCAATAATAGCATCCTTTTGGGAGGATGAAACTAGAGATGTGCTAATTTCCTTATTAAGCACCACAGTTTGTTGGGAAACTGTGGTGTGGCTAGGTTTGGGTACACTAACCTCACCATCCTTATTCTTAGGGTTTCTTTTATGTTCACCCTGTCCCTCACCAACCTTACCACCCTTCACACTCCCCTATTTGGTTTTGGTGGCTTTTGAAACTGGCATATTTTGAGAGACACCAGAGTGTGGTTTCTTTGATTTGATGTTTGAAGTTTTGGATTTTGTGGCTTGGGTAGGCATCTGTTGGGTCAGTGACACAGATGTCATAGCCACAGTCAATGGCAAAGAAACTTGAGAGATGGAAGGAGTAGAGACAAAAGTATTTACCTCACTTACCTGAGGGCCCTCCATGATAGGCAAATAAACAAGGGGCACTTCCTTGTGGTGATCGGCCCTGTTTAAATCTGCAATTTTTCTTCTTTCTTGAACCCAATAATCCAATTTGTTGGTTGGGTTCTCAATCACAAGATCCTCACAAATATGGTTAGTAATAATCATAAAGAATCTAGCATAATAAACATGTCTAGACCTCTTTTTAATATCCCCTAACTTGTAACCTAACTGAAACATGATAGCATCACTAAATTTATAGTAATTATCAGTAAGTAGAATGTAGAGCATGTTAAGCATGGTAGTGTTGATAGAATCAAAGTTGCTTATCTTACCAGAAAACACCTTGATAATTACATCACATAGATAACTCCACTCTTTCCTAAGACCTAGCCTCCTAATCTCACTTAACTTAGTGGTTGGAAGTGCATAGCCAATAGAATTATGTAAGCTAACTAAATCAACATTTGTGTGTGGTTTAATAGTAGTGTTATCAGGAATTTTAAAGCATGCTTGAATAGTATCACTGTTAATGCAAAATTCCTTACCTTTAATGGAGAGATTTATTGTTTTGTCAGTTGCTTGATACACAACAGTAGTCCATATCTCCTCCACAACTTCACAGTAAATTGTGGGTGATTCCGGCATGGCATAACTAAGCTTGCATCCCTTCACAAAATCCTTCATTTTGTGATAATCCTCATAGGCTGGAATTTCTTTGTTCACAAGAGCCACACAATTGTTCTTCTCATAAATGTGTAACGCCCCCAAATCCGGGGTCAGAGGATTTGGTCGTCACTATAAAACCTCAATCCAAATTAACTTGTTTATTTAATATACAACTGCCAGCGGAAGATACTCAGCATTTATGACCCCAAACTAATCCAAGATCTTTTAAGGTTACAGTTCTAGAAACAAGAATTCCAAATTCCATAAATAAATTTTCATTTCCTTTTAAAACTCTTTTTAACAAATTCCAATTCAATACTAACCCTAGTATAACTTCGAAAAGAAGTATACTAGGCCCAACTATAAAATAACAAAATTATAATATAATATAATATAAACAACTTTTCATAACATAACTTACACTAGCCTGCAAACCCTGGACCAACCACCTTCCAAGAGCTTCTTCTTTGCTTCCTCAAATTACGCGGCTAAACAGCGCAAGCTAATCCTCACTGGAGGTTAAATTTAAAAATAGAAAATATGAGCGAAAGAAATGCTCAGCAACTTCATTGTAATATATATGGCCGTTTTGATATAAAACCGACATTTGTAATAGCGCAGAATATTTTAAAATCATAATTGCTGAAATAGAAAATTTATTAAAGAATCGGATAATTGTTTCTCACTGTATTCAAAGCTTTTTTTGATATTTTCAAGCGAAATGCTTCAGCAATGCTTTGAATCTTGACGAAAATAAAACTCGTAAAACCGTGTTTACGGAAATATCGTAAACAACAATAACAAGAAGCAATGATTATGAATTGAATCATAAAATTTATTCAAAACCGAACTCTTGACAATAATACTCATTTTGTTGTCATATCAAATTAGATATCAATACAAACTTTGATGCTCACAACATCCCATACTGAAGTCAACATCAATTATCTATACTAATACCACATTTGATATTTAACAATAAAGTAAGTATCAGCATAAATCAGAAACTGAATCAAAACTGCATTTCACCATTAATCCAAAAACTGTACAGTTGATAAATCATTTATTCTATGATTATAAAAAACAATATAATACTTTAGATTGGGATCATTCACCGACGGACATACTATCACATGCCGATCAGCCCGTGTGATAGCACAAGGTCATGATTCATAGAAATATGTCCCCAAAACACGAGTACTCAAATAAAAAGACAATATATCTATCTGTGGCACAAATTGTGTCATAATATTTCATATGACACTTAGAAATAGCCCTCCGCTGGACCATCCGCCTCGGTCATTTACGCATTGATCCAATCTTAAAACCTTTTATTGAAAAGGGGTCATAGTAATTGACACCCGAAATAATTTTATTCCCCCATTCACTTGGGCAGGAATACTCGCAACCAAATCACTTTTCTCAAAATCCAAAACATTTATAAATCCAGTAATTTGATGAGTAAAATGACTTAGCTAATCTGAACATAGAATAGTAGAAGAGTACTTGCATAGACAGAATCATTTAATTCAGCGATATGTAAAATATTTATCTATTCTGAACTGAGAATAGGGAAAACAATACTTGCATAAAAAGATTTAAAATAAGTATCACTTGAACAATAAGTGACGATAGGGATACTTGCCTTTGATTTAAGCAGTTAGTCACACTCGTAATGACACATCTATTCTGATATTTTATCTCAAAACATCACCGTCTTTCTTTTCAACACTTTACTGATACGCTGCTCCTACGATTGCTAGAAGTCAAATATCCAATACCATTCCCCTCACTCTTTATTCAACGTCTTGTCCTGATCAACTCGAATAATCCACATCTATAATTAATAGATACCAATTTAATCGTCTAAACGATAATTACTCGAAGAACTACGCGTCAAAACCCTACCGTCTAGCCATACGATAGCCCACACATAAAGTAAACAGCCAAATACAAGACTTATGACCCACGTATACACATAATACATATAGCATGTAAACACATAACTCACGTATCACATAATTCGTATCACACATACCTCGGTTCGACTCGGTACGTTTAAAACTGAAATCGGGTCAAAAATATGATTTATCGAACACTAAAAGACTCGCAAAACAAGCGACCTTTCGAAACAAAAGAATTTGGGTCCCGGAAATATTTTTAATGAAAGCGGAATATTTTTCTGAGTCTATACGCGTTCGTTTCGTATTAAACGGATGAACGGTCTATTTTCAACGAATAAAATATGAATAATTCAATTCATAATAGTATTAATTGAATATTCAATACTCTATAAATATTTTTAAAAGCTTGAAATAATTTTAAGGAATTATTTGGCTTAATTATAAATAATTATACTTTATTTAACTATTTATAAATAAAATTAATTAATTAAATGAATTAATCAATCAATTAAATCCATAAATAATTAACTAAAATAAATTATAAATAATTAAATCAAATTTGAAATTTTGAAAATAATAAAAGAAAATGATTTTTTTGGAATTAAAATAATTCAGTTAACTATTTAAAATAATTAACTAAATTTATTTTTAAATTTAAAAACAATTTTTGAAATTTTAAATGAATTTTGAATTATTTTCTGAAAATAATACCCACAAACATGTTTTGGCAATGGGTCATCTTCTTAGATGGATCAAACAACAACAAAGTACAAGAACACGGTCGGGAAGCTTGAAGAACTCGCCGGAATTTCCCAGAATCCGGCGAGCTTCAACACCTCCGGCGAACCCCCGAATTATACTAAAACATCACGAAAACTTCTGTTTTTCACACCAAACTCGACCAAAATTATTCCAGAAATTGAATGGAAGCAATTACAACATCAAACAATCAAACCCCCACAAAAATCGATCAAAACCATCATGAACAACAAACTTTCCTGCCAAAAAATCGATTTGCTTCGTTTCTAAACCATAATCGACGTATTATATATCAAAACGATGCTAGAAACACGTACAATCTAATCATATCATCACAATCAACAACCAATTAACGCATAAACCAAAAAAATTGAAAAATACAAACTAACAAAACCTTTAACTCGACCTAACCATTCCGAAAATAGAACGGACACAAAAATGGTATGAATCGACTCTAAATAACATGTTAAAGCTAATCCTAACATCCAAAACAACCAAAAACTCCTGAAAATCAAGAACCCAATTCATACTAAAATGATGAACTATGTTTTTTGAGCATTACTCCAATTGAGTTGATGAATCTGGTATCAAAATAACGGGCTCAAAGAGAGCTTCGATTAGACTACTAGATCGTCAAAAACGGAGCAACGGATCTCCAGATATCGCAAGATTAAGATCA
Source organism: Apium graveolens (assembly GCF_009905375.1). Lineage (NCBI taxonomy): Eukaryota > Viridiplantae > Streptophyta > Magnoliopsida > Apiales > Apiaceae > Apium > Apium graveolens. The sequence continues at coordinate 24,125,668 of NC_133655.1, read as the reverse complement.
AGAATGGATTAAAACCTCCAAGAACAATTTAGAGAATTTTTCTATTTTTTTCTGAAAAATAAAATAAATAAATATCTTATTTTTAGATAATTATGAAAAATAAAATAGAAATTCAACTATTTATACTTATGAAATATTAATACCCGTTGGATCATATCGGATCTGAAAATAGATTACTTAGCCGCTAAGTAACTATAAAAACGATCCAATTTTGTAATAACCCCAAAATTTTTGAACTTTTGTAACCCTTATGAATAGTGTTTTTGCTGATTATGCTGAATAAGAAAACTTTTCATGCCACACTATGTAAGGGTTCTTTATTGATATTCTGAGATCTTATTAGCACTCTATATGGTATATAAGTGTATGTAAAGATCGTCAGAATCCAAATTCGAACACTTTGATTTTTTCCCGAAAATCCGCCAGATACAGAAAGAATTGAGTATAAGGTAACAGGATTAAAATGATTTTAATTCAAGGATTATAAGAGAAGATCATAAAAGGAATATAATGTATTGAGAAAGGTTTAGGGAACTTAAGTAATAAGATCCCGGGTATGATCCCACAAATGATAAACGAGAACGAAAGTTAAGCGAACCGTATAACAGATCAGCGGTCATTAGGCAAGTAATTAGGAGTTAATCAAAGAGGTTAGTGATGATGATGTCATCAAACCAATAAGAAGAGGACAAGCATGGGAAGATGACATAAGAATGATGACCTAAGCATGACAAAAAGAAGTGTGTTGTTGGTTGATTGTGAACCACACAAAATTTACCATGGTTAAAAGGTAATTTAGAAAAACAAAAGGCAAAACAACCAACAAAATAATTCATAACACAAAAACACAATGTTGACCTTCATTTCCAACAAGAAGCTCTCGGCTTCTTCCTTTTTTTCAAAGAAGAAAATTCAAAATCCAAGATCCAAGCATTGTTAAATTGCAAGGTAATTATCCAAGGTTCCTTATGATTAGTTATGGCTATCCTAGGAGTTTAAGCTCCAAATTCCTTCACAATCTCTTTCAATAAATCATTTAAGAAGAGAGTGAATAGTGTTTTCAAGAAATTTAAATTGTTTGATCTTGTGTTTTTGGTTAGATTAAGCTTTGGTAAGGACTTTCAAGGGTGATTCCAAACTCCTTAGTTACTTTTACTCACCAAGGAAGGTATAATCTCATACCCTAGCCCTACTTTTGTATATTTAGAGTTTTTGTGTTTGGTATGGTTCATGAGAAGCATGATTCTTGTAGATTTAGAGTGTGGTTGGTTTTGTAATGAGTTTGGAGTTATAAATCTTGGATTATTGGTTAATGAACTTAAGAATAGTTTTAGTTCATGTTTGAGAATAATATAAATTGGAGAACTTGAGGTGTTGGGGCTGTTGTAGTATTGTATGGATGGAGTTTGGTTGTATGGTTTATTTGTGGTTGATTTGGAGTAGGATAAAATTTGGTAATCGCGTAAACATAGCCGTCGTAATGCCCGATTTACTTTAGACTATTTTTGTTCTTAACATCAGGACCCGAGAACTCACTGTTAGGTTTCGACCATTGCCATGATTAGATAGTTCATGTTACGAGCTTCGTTTTGATATGTTGTTCGCTTGAATCCGATGTACGGTTTAGGAGAAACGACCGTTTTAAGTAACGGCGTTTCGCGAACGAACCATTACCCCTCGCCTTACTTTGAAATATTGGTTAAGGACCTTAAATGACTAATTGGATTATGAAACAATTAAGTAAAGTGGATTAGGCAGTTGGTAAGGTGCTCGCGAAAGAATCTCCTTAAAACTCTTAATGGTTAAATTATTAAAAATGGTGGAGCCGAGGGTACTCGAGCGACTTAAGTGAATCGTTAAGCGCAAAAGCGAACGTTAAGGTCTAATTGGTTAAGGTATAGATTCATAAGCGACTTTGGTTTAATTCCAACTTATATGTTGTTTATAGGTTACCAGACTCGTCCCAAGCCATTTATCACCCCCAGTCGTTCAGGCAAGTTTTCTACCCGTTATACTGTTGTTGTGATGTATATATGTATATGCATTATCTTGTGATAGATGCATGATGGTTAATTAGCAAATTTTGTGATATATTGGAGCATGCTGATATGGAATATATGCATGTCTGTTTCGTAATCTTGATATCTATCTGTTGATTCCAATGCTTATAGTTGCATAATACCTATGCTAGAGATAAGCAGTAGTTGCGTATACCCTTAGTATAGGGGACCCAAAGGTGGATATTTTCTAAAACCGGGAGTCGATGTTCCCGAGTATATTATATATATTTATATATATATATATATAGTGATATAGTTTTCAAAACTATTAATCGAATAAGGTTTATTCGATAACTTTATTTTATGTAATGAATATTATTTTGAATATTCATTCGAGGACTTATGACTCCGTTTATTTTATTTAATGAATATTATTTTGAATATTCATTCGAGGACTTATGACTCCGTTTATTTTATTTAATGAATATTACTTTGAATATTCATTCGAGGACTTATGACTCCGTTTATTTTATTTAAATGAATATTATATTGAATATTCATTCGAGGACTTGAATATTATTTTGAATATTCATTCGAGGACTTATGACTCCGCTTATTTACTAAATAATATTCTTTATTTTATTAAAGAATAATGTTTCGATAATCAAACTTATTTTCGATTATTCAAATAAAGATCATACTTTCGTATATGTATATCTTTGATTATTTAATATCCATTTCAAGTATGAGTTTTAAAACTTCTACTTCAATTATTTTTATAAAGATTATTCTTTATGGGAATATTATTTAAATAATAATATTCAGATATTTTCTAAATATATTGGGACTGATTTATTTTATTAAATCAGCATTACTCCAAACATTCTTAAAAATGTTTTCGAGTCTTCAAAATGATTTTAAAAGTTAGAGCGGATCCCAAAACTCATTTTTATATTTAAGATCTTCCTTTCAAAGGGGATTTAAATACTCGCTCAAAACCTGAGGGATCCGGCTCTGTGGTGTATTTATATTCGCAACAAGGTTGTTGTTTTGACAAATGAATTGATTACTTACCCAACGTTCGGGAAGTAAGCCCATCTAATTGAGTCGGCATAAGCGACAGGCCGGGGTACGGTCTATCAAAGTGTAAGTGGCTGGGTGGCAGTCCATCAACGCGTAAGAGGCCGGGTGGCGGTCCAGCACAAGGTCCTAATGAGGCCAGGGTGATGACCGGTGGGGGATTCATCCATCTACTAGTAGAAAATGTTACTTATTGGTATCTTTGCCTGATCAGCAAGATATCAAGTTTATGCCAAAATTCTTTTCTTTTCAAAATTCATTGGATATTGCAAACTCTGTTCATACTTTACATAACAGAGGTTTCCAGGAAATGTATAAGAGATATATATGTAGATATATATCGGGACTTAATGAAGTACCTCGTAACTTCATTTCATTCAATAATATTTCAAAGATTTAATCTATTTAAGTCTTAACTTATGGTCTCATCTATGGGATGAACTTTTGAAACTTATTATACTTTGAACAGTGGTAGTTCAAGTAGTTTTCTAAAAATGGTATAAGTATAGTGAAGTAATTGGTAACTTCATCTTCCTTTAAGCTTATATCCAGTAAGTAATTACCTTACACTTGATAAAGGATTCTAGTAAGTTATCCATTTAGATACTTGCATTATTGTTTACACTATATATTATCTTGCGAGCTGTAATGCTCACTCTTGCTTCATTTCTTCATCACACAACAACAGTTAGGAAAGATGGTCAGACTCAAGCAGACCCAGCGCAAGCGCGTGGGAAGCGTCCCGCGTCTTCCCGTTGATATCGTAGCTGCTATAGCTGCAGAGGTAGATCTATTTGTAGACCAGGCATTCTACTTTTGGGAATCAATTATGTATAATTATAACTTGTGGCAGATAATGGCAATTAACTGTAAACTTATCAAGTAATCATTTTGGGTTGTAATAACTTTTAAATTGTGAATTCAAGGACTTGTACTTATTTCAATTTCATCTCTGAGACTATAACGTGTTGTGGTGTGTGTTAGTGTGGGGTCACAGCATGAGGTTATTTATTATTAATTAAGTTAAGTGATATTGTGGAAAGAAAGACCGTGACGACCCGGATCCCCGACCCCGGATCTGGGGGTGTTACAAATTTGGTACAAGATTTGGATAAATATCAAAAACGAGCTTCTTATAAAACACTCTACGAGAAGATAATTTAATAGTTTAATCAAAATATCCCGTCTCTCGAGAATAAGGGTTTTATTGATTTGCCGAAATGAATATCGTATTGAAAATTCTGCGCCGGGACTCGTACGGGTCAAACCGTACTCCGGATCGCAAAAGTCAAAACACGAAAAATGCTCAGAATAATCAAATTAGGTTAGAAAGGAGTTTTACGAAGAGTTTCGGGTTGTAAAAATGCGAAAATGGTTGAAGTTGGACAATTCCCGGTTTTAAAAAATAATTTATAATTACTCAGAAAGTAATTTATTAAATTTATAAATCCTTTATAAAATCATCTAACAACCTATAAATTACTAGAAAAATACCAAAATTATCTATACTTTATTTTGGACATATAAAAATTAAAATACTCAAATTTTATCATATATAAACATCCAAACATCAATTCTCATTACTAGATAATTCACCAAAATTCACATACTAATCACATAATAATTTTTTTTGATAAAAATAATTGCATGATATTTCCCAGATATTATAAAGCAATTTCAATTTACCGATATCAATAAGATCGGCTTTCAAATAACTTTTAAAAATAATAATTTTTAGCAAATATTTTCAGAAATTAACAAGGATCGATATAACACTTAACAATTAGCACCTTACCATTTAATAACACCAACTCGTCAAGCAGGAATAAAATATCCACTATTTTATTCCTTCTAAATCATAAAAATACATATATATATATATAAATATATATATATGTTCAAATAATAATTATAATAATTCTAAAAATACGAGATATTACAAAATGAATTCTGACTGAGACATGATCTTGACTATTGGTGTCATTGTTAAAGTAAGGAAATTTTGTAGAGAGAAAGAGGATTTTTCTTTGAGGAAGAAGATATCAGTTAATTGTAATAGAAAAATATAAAAGCTAACTTGAAGTAATGTTTTTATGTATTCTCAGATAAAATGGGATAAAAATTAAAGGTAAAAATTAAAGACCCAATGAGAATTGCCCAAAATAGCCGTTTAAAAAGTAAAATAAACTGTCAAAATTCTGTCAATTATCCGTCGTGATATACCTATAGACTGTAAGTATATCCGACGGATAATGTTCAGAAATTTAACGGCGAAGATGTAGACAATTCGACGGATGATAATAAAGCAATTATCCGTCGGGTTTAAAATAATCCAGAAAAGTAATTGATTTTTACCAAGCTATTATATTTCGATGGATGATAAATTTCGATGAATAAGGAACATCCATCGAGATGTAAAATTTGACTTACCCAAATTTTCATCCAAAATAGAAAAATCAACTAAATTTATGGCTGCATTTCAACTTGCAAAATTATCACAAATAATTTAAGAATAATTAAGCATGTCTAACTCACTTACCAACCTAGTGAAGATTGATTCATCAAGTGGCTTGGTAAAGATATCTGCAAGTTGTTTCTCACTTGGCACAAAATGAAGTTCCACAGTACCACTCATTACATGTTCCCAATGAAGTGATATTTGATATCGATGTGCTTTATTCTTGAATGTTGTACTGGATTTTCAGTAATGGCAATTGCACTTGTGTTATCACGGAAAATAGGAATTTTGTCCACTTGCAGACCATAGTCCAACAATTGGTTTTTCATCCATAGAATTTGTGCACAAAAACTGCCAGCAACAATATATTCAGCCTCAGTTGTAGAAGTAGAGACTGAATTTTGCTTTTCACTGAACCAGGATACTAGCTTGTTTCTTAGGAATTGAAAGGTTCCTGTAGTGCTTTTTCTATCAATCTTTCACCTTGCATAGTCTGCATCTGAATAATCAGTTAGATCAAAACCAGAATCTCTAGGGTACCAAATGCCAAGTTTTGGTGTTCCCTTGAGATATCTAAAAATTCTCTTTATAGCTATTAAATGAGATTCTCTAGGATCAACCTAAAATCTAGAACAAAGATAAGTAGCAAACATTATATCTGGCTTACTAGATGTTAAATACAAAAATGAGCCAACCATGCCTCTATAGCTTGAAATATCCACAGACTTTTCAGTAGTGTTTAATTCAAGTTTAGTTGCCGTAGCCATGGGAGTTTTTGCAGATGTGCAATCCATTAGATCAAAATTCTTTAAAAGATCATAAATATAGTTGGTTAGACTAATGAAAATTCCATCACTGACTTGCTTAACTTGTAGACCAAGAAAGTAAGTTAGTTCTCCCATCATGCTCATTTCATACTTACTTTACATCAATTTGGCAAACTTTTTGCAAAGTTTTTCATCAGTAGAGTCAAATATAATATCATCTACATAAATTTGAACAAGTATACTAGAGCCATTAACATTTATAAAGAATAAAGTTTTGTCAATAGTACCTCTTGTGAAGTGATTTTCTAAGAGAAACTTTGACAAAGTATCATACCAGGCTCTAGGTGCTTGCTTCAATCCATAAAGTGCTTTCAAAATATAGTAGACATATTCTGGAAAATTTGGATCTTCAAAACCAGGAGACTGACTGACATAGACTTTCTCCTCTAAATCTCCATTCAGAAAGACACTTTTGACATTTATTTGATAAACTTTGAAATTGGCATGGGCTGCATAGGCTAAGAAAATTTTGATGGCTTCAAGTCTTGCAACAGGAGCAAAAATCTCATCAAAATCTATTCCTTCTTGTTGACAGTAGCCCTTAACAACCAATCTAGCTTTGTTCCTGATAACTATGCCATTTTCATCCATCTTGTTTCTGAATACCCACTTGGTGTCAATTGGATTCTTTCCTTTAGGCTTGGGTACCAGCTTCCATACATTGTTCCTTTCAAATTGGTTTAGCTCCTCCTGCATAGCTAGAACCCAATCAGGATCCAACAGAGCTTCTTCTACCTTCTTTGGTTCTTTCTTTGAGAGAAAGCTGCTATATAGACATTCTTCTTAAGTTACTTTTCTTGTTTGAACTCTAGAAGATGCATCACCAATGATGAGCTCAAAAGGGTGATCTCTAGTCCATTTTCTCAGTTGTGGTAGATTAGCTCTTGATGAAGAGGCCTCATCATTGTCTTGATGTGTGACTGAGTTTTGATTAGAAGAAACTCTCCTTGAGTTTGTGAGTCTTTGATTTGAAGAAGGAGTTCTTTCTGTAAATGATCTGTTTTAACTCTCAGCTTCTCTCATTGTTCCGACGGATGATGCACTTTGTATCCCAACAGATGAAGTTGATTGTCTACCAACGGATGATACATTATGTAACTCGACTGATACTGAATTTTGTGCATCATTGGAGATAGATTTTTCTGCATTATCCTTGGCCACTGTCTCTTGATCACTATCATCATCACTGTCATCACTAATCATCTCAATATTATCAAATTTAAGGCTATTATGGATACCTTCATCTTTTAGTCCTTCAGTCTTCTTATCATCAAACATAACATGTACAGATTCCATGACAATGTTTGTTCTAAGATTGTAGACTCTATATACTTTTCAAATAGCATATCCAACAAAAATTCCTTCATCTGCTTTGGCATCAAACTTTCCATACTGTTCAGTTTGATTCTTTAGAATGTAGCATTTGCATCCAAAGACATGAAGAAAATTTAGAGTTGGCTTCCTATTCTTGAATATCTGATATGGAGTCATGCATTTTTCTTGATTGATCAAGGAGATGTTCTGAGTATAACATGCTGTATTCACAGCTTCTGCCCAAAAGTAAGTTGGCAGCCTTGATTCTTCAAGCATAGTTCTTGCAGCTTCAATGAGTGATCTATTCTTCCTTTCTACTACACCATTTTGTTGTGGAGTTCTTGCTGCAGAAAACTCATGCATGATTCCATACTCTTCACAAAATACTCTCATCATAGAATTCTTGAACTCAGTTCCATTGTCACACCTGATTCTTCTAACCTTGAAGTCAGGATGATTGTTAACTTGCCTTATGTGATTGGTGATGATTTCATTAGCCTCATCTTCGGACTTTAGAAAATATGTCCAAGAGAACTTTGAAAAATCATCCATAATTACTAGGAAATATATCTTCTTTGAGATAGATAACACATTTACTAGTCCAAACAAGTCCATGTGAAGTAACTGTAAAGGTTCTTCAATAGATGATTCAAGCTTTTTTTGAATGATGCTTTAATCTGCTTTCCTTTTTGGCAGACATCACACAATCCATCCTTTGAAAACTCCACTTGAGGAATACCTTTAACCAATTCTTTCTTGACAAGCTCATTCAAGGTCTTGAAGTTTAGATGGGACAACTTCTTGTGCCATAACCAACTTTCATCTTGACTTGAATTCAGCTAGATACACATTGCCTTTTCTCACTCCGGTGAGTACCACTTTGTTGCTCTTCTTGTTAGTCACAACACAGGCTTCTGCATTAAAAGTAACTGAGTTGCCCTTATCACAAAGCTGGCTAATGCTCAACATATAATGCTTGAGTCCATCCACTAGGGCAACCTCTTCAATGATGACATTATCCTTTGAAATCAAGCCATTTCCCACAATATAACCCTTGCTGTCATCTCCAAAAGTGATACTTGGGCTAACTTTTTCCTTGAACTCAGTGATCAGGGTAGAATCTCCAGTCATGTGCCTTGGGAAACCACTATCCAGATACCAAAGATTCTTTCTGTTTCCCTGCACACATCAAAATCAAATCAAGTTGATTTTGGTACCCAAGTTTCCTTGGGTCCTGCCTTGTTAGCCTTTTTCTTTGGTTTCTTAGGTTTGATCTCATTTGACTTGGATATCTCAGATTCATCCTTTGTCATTTGAGTTGGACCTTTGAAACCATTCATTGATGCAGAATTATCATGCACATTTGGATTAACTTAAAAAGGCATGTTATGTGTAAACATGTTATTCCAGTAAGGCATGCTAAATGGCATTTGAGGCATACTAAATGCAGCATAATAAGGATTAGCTGCAAATGGCATATTAGAAAATTGTGCATTCATATTCTGTGCAGGCAAGGCATTCATATGCCTTGTTGGCATGTTAGTCATATTGGGAAAAGAAGGTGGTACAGACATAGGAGTAGACATAACAATTTTTCAATTAACAGAAAAATGATTAACACTACCACACTTAACACAGATTTTTCTAGGAGCATATTTATCAGGTGTGTAGTTGTTATGTTTGTTAATTCCTACCTTCCCAATTCTGTTGTTTTTCCTTTTTGATTCTGCTTTAACCTCAATCTTTTCTAATCTATCATTCAATTGCTTGATAGATAGATGACCAACATTGACTCTCTTTTCTTTTCTCACTTGACTTGATTCTCCTGGAACAAAGTTGTTAGAGACTGATCCATATTTATTATTCAACTTAGCTAGCTTAACTTTGCTAACTGGCTTACTTACATTCGATGAATGTGGCTCATTTTCTTTCGACGAATAATCCTTTTGATCATTCGACGAATAATTTTCACCATCCGTCGAATCCACATCCTTTGAAAGTCCTTCAACCAGATTGGAATCAAGCTTCTCCTTTTTCTTTTTCCAGGATGTATCACAAAAAGATTCTATACCTTGAACTTTAGTAATTTGAGCATGGACATCTCTAGATGATTTCCATACCTTAGTTACTTCCTGTTCTCGTTCAAGTTGCTTTCTTAAAATCTTTTCTTTCTTTAAAGATTCAGTTAATTCATCCTTGGTAGTTTTATATTCAATTCTCAATTTTTCAAACTCAATGAATTGATACTCTAGCACATTATTCCTCTCACTTAAAAATAAATTGTTTTCTTTAATTTTAGCATTTTCCTTAGTGAGAGACTTAAGAGTTACACACAAATGATACCGCTCAGTAGACATATCATTGATGGCATCATTGCACTCAGACTTTCTTAAATGTGCTAGGTTAGTCGTGATTACCTGATTACTGGATTAACTAACTTTTATTTCATCTGATTTGGCCATTAGGGCTAGGTTGACATAATTTGTTTCTTCATCTTCATCCAATCCATCTGCAGCCTGGTCATTTTCTTGTGTAATGAAATCCCTTTCCTTTTTCTTGAGCAACTCAAAGTATTTCTAATTATAATCAACAGGCTCAAATTTCTTTTTACTAGAGTCAGGCTTTCTACACTCACTAGCAAAATGACCTGCCAAGCCACACTTGAAACACTTGAATTTAGACTTATCAACCATGTTTCTGTTTGACTTAGCTGCTCCAAAATTCTTCTTGAATTTGAGCTTGGCAAATTTCCTGGATAGAAAAGCAAGATGCTCATCTATGACATCCATGTCATCTTGGCTTAACTGTTCTTCATTTTCAACTACCAGCCCTTTACCCTTGCTTTCACAAACCCTTGAGTTTGATACAGATTCCACAGCTTCAACCTTCATCTCTTTTTTCTTTTCTTGCTCAGCAACTAGTGCAATGGATCCTCCTTTCTTCCTTCCTTTCTCCATCTTTTCATCTTGCTCTATTTCAAGCTCATAGGATTTTAGAATTCTATACATTTTTTACAAGGTGAATTCCTTGTAATCTTGAGAGTTTCTAAAAGAGACTGTCATGGGCTTCCATTCCTTTGGTAGAGATCTACGGAATTTAAGGTTTGAGTCTTTTGTTTGAAAGACCCTTCCATGCAACTTGAGAGCATTCAGTAGCTTTTAAAATCTACTAAATATATCAGTGAGTGACTCAGTTTCTTCATAGTGAAAATGCTCATATTGTTGAATCAAGAGCTGTATTTTGTTCTCTCTTACTTGCTCAGTTTTATCACAAATAATTTGAATTGTGTGCCAAACCTCTTTTGTTATTTTGTAGTTTATGATGTTGTCAAACATATCACCATCAACACCAATAAACAGTATGTTCATGGCCTTTTTATCTTTCCTGACTTGTTCAATCTTTGGATCAGACCATTCATGTCCGGGATTTGGAACTGATGGCTCATTTCCTGTAGCAGCTCTCATAAGAACATGAGGACCTCTCTCAATGCAATCCACATAAGCTTCATCTTGAGAAAGAAGATGTAGGTACATCTTCACCTTCCAGTGGTGATAATTGTCTTTGTCCAGAAATGGAATTTTCACTCCAACATCCTTTCTGATCATCTTGCTGATTGTGGTGATCTTTACACTCTTTGTACTTCAAGAGCTTGCTCTGATACCAATTGTTATTCCCAAACAATGCAACAAGAATTACAGAAGGGGGGTTGAATGTAATTCTGGCTCTTTTACTGATTTTAAGAATGTTCTTACTTAATATATAATAGTGTTTGATTTTGCAAGAAGTGCGGAATGAAAGTAAAATAGAAATCAAAACACAAATCAATAAAACACAAGGCTTTAAAACATTCTGGTGGATTTGAACATATCCACCAGAGATATAAATATATAAAGATAAGAACTCTGTGATGCTTGAATAACACACAACTGCTTACAAGTTGAACAACAAGAACAACTGAGAAATTCTTTACAGATTTTTCTTTTTCTATTTCTCTAGTTTTTCTTTCTAACTTCGATTCTTTTCAACTTGCTACTCTTGATTTATATATTGCCAAGTTACATGATAGTAAGACAATACAATCAGACAAACTAAATATAGTCTAACTTCATGCTGCTACATTACTTTATCCAACATCTTTGAACATCTTCATAATTACATGGAAATGATAATGCTTCTTTGTTCTCTAAGTCCTGCAATTAGGCTGTCACATTCCATTTACGAACACCCGAAGCATGTGACTGTGTTGTCACTGTAAACTGCTCTTTTGAATTTATGATCATACATCGGGACTATGTTGGTCATCCGTCGGGAGCCTTGTTAATTATCTGTCGGGAGCCTTTGTAGATCATCCATCGGGAGTCTTTCGGTCACTTGACTCTATTTCACTGATATAGAATTACAAGACATCTTATATTTACAATTACCCAACCTATTCTGCATATCAATCTAGTAGTCAACATGACTCAAAGAATTTTACAGCATCTACTCAACTAAAACATGGTTGTTTGTAGAAATGTGCTACAATACTTATTGTTACATAAGCTACACTCTCGATGGATGTTCAGAGGTCATCCGTCGGGACCGTAAAGATCATCCAGTGGGACTATTGTAGAACATCCGTTGAGAGCTACAAAAACACTAATTTAAATCTAATAAACTGTTTTGTTCAACTTATCATCAAGTTCACAACATATTCCTAACAATTATCCTTTCATTTCTCTTTTAGTGTCTTTGGCGGAGGCTTTGGTTGAGAGGAAGAGGATGAAGGCATCAACGAAGAAGGCGAGAGGCATCAAAGGAAAGATCCTTCGAGAGAAGGAGAGATAGCGGTCCATGAGCCTGATTCTATGCCGACAGAATCCTCCTGTTTCGGACGAAGCTACTAAAGATGGCCAGGGCGGCCAAGATAATGGCAAACTGGGGCAGGTGCACAAGCAATGGAGGGGCCGAGATGGGATCATTTAGACATATTTTTACAATTGGGGTGTGCTAACGAGTAATCACACAGTTTATCTGGCCATAGAAGCTACGAAGGAAGTGGCCCCTGATTTTTTCCGTGGACTTCAGCTTCCGAGCGGTCGCTCCCTCAATGTTGTATCCACGTCGATGGAGGCCTGCTGGGAGCTCATGTCTTTCATTTCACTTATAAGTCGAGAATTTTTTTATGCTTGTTTGTCCTTCATTTCCTTCGAATTCAGTCTTTCTTTTTAGCCGACTTGACTATTTTTTGACTTGTGTTTCATTTCAGACTACTCCTTGGGCCGCTTCTGTTGCAGAAAAAGTACAATATATGCAGAGTGAAATGGCCAAGGTGGATGAGCTTGTGAAAAGGGCCACCGCTGTTGAACAGGAGCCGGCAAAAGGGTAACTAGAGAACAACAATTTGAACTAGTAGGATGTCGTCTTCATCGAGGACACGAAGAGGATGAACAAGGACTTAAAGCATGGGAACAAGCGCATTGATGAGAGGAATGCCCAGCTGAAAAAGTCTGCTTCTTAAGCTGGGGAAGAATTTAGAGCTGACCAAGGAGCGATGATTTCAATTCGATGCCTACCATGTGCTGAAGAAAGCTCATAAGCTCAGATGAGACTATAAAGAACTTCTTGATGATTTCCTTGAAGATCTCATCGGCCGAACTGGCAGAACGGACCCCCTGGAGGTCTCTTCGGGAGAGGACGAAGAACTTTCAGATAATTTATTGTCTTGTAATTTATTTTTTATGTTCATACTTTAGCTTTCGGGCTTTTGACTTTTCTGCCTTCGGACAAGTATATTGGTTGCCTTCGGGCTAAAATTATATCCTTCATGTTGCATATATGGCTTTATTTTTTCCTTGACAAATTTTCTTTTGTTATATCACGTCTCCTACTTTATTTTTTCCTTCAAAATTTAATTCACTTTTCTATAATTTTTCTTTTGTTATATTGCGTCTTCGGCTTTATTTTTTCCTTAACAATTTAATTCAGTTGTCCAGTTTTTCCCCAAGTATTAAAAGGACAAGGGCTTTTTCTTCGGGAAGTATACGTGTTTCCTTCGTCCTTTTTATGAAGGATATGCCCTGTGTCTTGAAGACTTAAAATGAACCATCTTCTTCGGGTATTCCCTCAGATAGGTTTATTGTAGGCATGCGGCAAGCGAGTTAACTATCTTCTTTAGGTAGCCCCTAAATGGTTGTTCGCTCTTCATTTTATTTTATAAGGGACGAAGGACTTATCTACTTTGGGTAGCCTCTGGATAAGTCCTCGTTCGCTCCTTTATCCCCCATAGTTTATCGCATCAAGGATGTGACATTTCTAACTGAACGAAAAATAGTAAGACATGGGCGAAGGATTTTATCTTCATTTGATAGCCCCTAGATTAAACTTGATTCGCTCTTACTAATCAATTGTAGGCAACGTGAGGAAGAGGGCGAAGGACATTATCTTTTTTGGATAGCCCTTAGATAATGTCCATCCACTCAATCTTTTTATGGATAAGCCTTAGATAATGTCCATTCGTTCTGTCTGTCTAGCCACTTAAAAAGAAAATTTTGAATGTCATGCGCGTGGGGACGAAGGACATTATCTTCTTCGGGATAGCCCCTAGATTGATGTTCATTCATCCTTTCCATGCGCATGTTATAAATATATTTAAATCGATTACATGTGCAAAAGAAGTGCATATTTGATTGATGATATTTTATTCATTACACATCTTGGATTTTTAGGTAAGATAAGTAAAATTATTAAAAGTAAATGCAAAAAATTATTACTGGTAGAATTCTGAAGTCAGCTAGCATGCCATATTTTTTATTGTTTCCCCATCCAGGGTTTTTAATTTGTAAGTTCCCCGGATGAACGACTTCTGTAAGTTTGTAAGGCCCTTCCCATTTTGGCTGGAGATTTCCTCGCTTTGTTGGCATGGATGCCGTCATTTCTCTTAGGACCAGGCCCCCAATACCAATGGATCTTTTCTTGATACCCGAATCATAGTGTTGTGCGATATGTAGTAAATACTTCAAATTTCTTTGGTGAGCCACCTCCCTTTCTTCTTCCAGTAGATCTATGTTGGCAGGCATATTTCAAATCCATCTAGACGAGATAGAATTAGCGCATCCCTGTATTTTTTACCGGTGACTGAACCATCAACAAATAGCTTCCATTTTCCCGGGGTCTGAATGAACTATTCCTCTGGGCTAAGATCCTTCGGCCCTTTGAATGTGCATTCAACCATGAAATCAGCTAGGGCTTGGGCCTTTATAGTAGTTCTGGGGAATGTACTCAAGGTCGTACTCCCCGAGTTCGATTGACCAAGCCACAATTCTACCTGAAGCTTCTGGTCTAGTTAGAATCTTCTTCAATGGCTGGTCTGTCACCACTTATACCGTTCAACCTTGAAATTAATGTTGCAATTTTTGGGTGGACATGAACAACCCATATACGAACCTCTCGACATTCAAATATCTTATTTCGACATCCTTTAACAAATGGGAGACGTAGAAGACTGGGTGTTGATTACCTTCGTGATTTTTAACCAGAATAGCTCACAACATTCGGTCGGACACAACAAGAAAAAACTGAAGGGTTTTCTTCGGATCAGGTCTCATTAGGAATGAGGCCTTGATAAGATACTCCTTCACTTCTAAAAAGGCCTTCTAACATACAGGCCCTCACTCAAAATTCTTGGACCCTTTGAGCATGGTAAAAAATGGCAATGCTTTCTCGGCCGATCTTGAGATAAAACGTTGAAGTGTCGCCAGTCGCCCAGTTAATTTTTGAATATCCCACATACATCTTAGAGCTTCCATATCAATAACAACTTGAATCTTTTTGGGATTGGCTTCAATCTCCCGAGCACTGACCATGTAACCAAGAAATTTACCACTTAATACTCCGAGCGTGCATTTATTCGGATTAATCCTCATATTGTTCCTTCGGAGGGTCTCAAAGCACTACCTTAACTCATTCGCCTGATCTCTGAATAATGATTTCACAATTATATCATCCATGTAGGCTTCCATATTTCTGTCGATCTGTTCTTTGAATACTTTGTTCACCATCCTTTGGAATGTGGCTCCAGCATTCTTAAGTCCGAAGGGTATTTTGATGTATACATAGGTTCCCTTCGGAGTTATGAACATTGTCTTCGACACATCCTTATTATTTATGAAAACTTGATAATAACCGGAAAATGCATCAAGAAAACTAAGTACCTGGTATCCAGCCTTGGCATCTATCAGTTTTTCGATAAGGGGGTAGTGGTCCTTTGGACAAACCTTATTGAGATCTATGTAATCCACACATATTTTCCACTTTCCTTTGGATTTTTTACCATAACCACATTAGCAAGCCAGTCAGGACACTCAATTTCTTTGAGAAACTTTGCTTCCAGCTACTTTTCCACTTCAACCTCAATTATTTTCTGTCATGCGATGGTGCACGTCCTTTTCTTCTGTTTGAACGGTTTGGCCTCAGGTTTAATATTAAGGCAATGCTTAACAGTCTTGGGATCCAAGCCAGGCATGTCTTCTGGTCCTCAGGCAAACACATCATGGTATTGTCGAACAACTACAATAACCTTTTCCTTAAGACCTGCTTCCATATTTTTCCATATACGTATCATTTTGCCCGAATGACTAGCATACAATTCAACCTCTTCAACTTCTGCGCCTGGTTCGGCTATGGGATATGACATGTATGCCCCAAAATTTTCCAACTCAATATTGAGGGTCTGTCGGATGCCGCTAGGTTCGACTTTGGCCTTTCTTCTTTTTCCGATTTCATTCGGCCTTTCGTACAACTAGTCTTTCTCAAGGTCTTCCATCATGATTATTCGGGTGGTCTTTTGATCACCCCTCATCTCTTCCACCCCCTTCTCCGTGAGGAATTTCAGCTTTAGGTGGGGGGATAGACTCCACCTCCCGGAAGGTGGACAGAAAGGGTCTCCCCATAATGGTATTGTACGGACTCTCGATCCAAACCACATAAAATTTCACCTGCTTCTCAACAGTGTTAGGCATTTTACCAAGGAGGACTGCTAGAGTGATCGTACGTTCAAATTGAATAGAGAGGTGCTTCATCGCAAGGCTCCAGCTGTTCGCCCGCCAAGTTCATCTTGTTGTAGTTCTTGTGCAAGAGGATATTGGCTGATCTACCAGTGGTGACCAACACCTTCCAAATATTGTTCTGCACGATGAGAGGGTTGATAATCAGATTGTCTTCGTGAGGGCATATTACATCCTCATAGTCTCCAGCACTGAACGTCATTAGCATGTGCCGCTTCACTGGACTGAACTGATAAATGTTGTACACTTTTCGAACACACTTTTTCTTCGCAGTTTATTGTCCCGATCTAGTACAATGCCCCCAGAGATTGTCTTCACTTTGCCTCTTATTCTGTCCCTTCTCTTAGGTTCTTCGCCTTCGGGCTCTTCCCACTTATTGTCCTTCGATCCCAATCTATCCCTTAAGTCTTGACGAACTGGTTCAACTCCCCTTCTTTGATCGCTCGTTCTATTAGTTTTTTGAGGTGGTAGCACTCATAAGTGTTCCCCTTATCTATGTGGTGATCATAGTACTTGTCAGGATTTTTCTTGTAATTTGGGACTTTCATCTTTGCTGGTTGAACGAACCCTGACTTCCCTTTAATTTCTTGGAGAATCTTGGAAATCAGTGCGTTCAAGGGAGTGAATGTGGCCAAATATCTATCTTAACGTCGCTCGGCCCCTCGATCAGATTCCTTCTTACTATCTTTTCTATTATCCTTTTGGTCACTGGCGGACCTAAATGGGTAGTCATATTTTTCTGGTAGCTGCATCCGATCATCACTTCGGGAATCTCTATAACCCCCTATAATTTTTATCTTCCTTCAGATTTTTTTTTCCTCTCACATAGATGTGATTAAGGTACTTGGGGAGGAAATCATAAAGAGATGAGCTAAGATTTTTACCTTTATAGGGGTCTATCCCCTCCGTGAGGAAGCCCATAGCTTTAACCTTGTTCAAGTTGATGACCATTCCAGCTTCCTTGTGGGTTTTGTACCACATCGAGGCTGATCTCTTCAGGTATATTTTAAACATCTTACACAACATGATTTCATTGTGGCCCATACCCATCATCAACAGCTCGTACTTATCACAATGATCTTCGGGGTCGCCCTTCCCATTGAATTGCCTCATCTTCAGAAACTGCCTCTCTTCGTACGGTAGGGGCCAATACTACTCAATTTCCTCCATTACAATCGGCTCCCGATCAACTCTCCTATTGCCAAACGTAGCTTTTTCCATCCAATTCAGCCTAGTTCGGGATCCATCAGGATTATCATCCGAATCCGAAGAATAGTAAGTCTTTAAGCATTTCCTCTTGAGGTTCGAATCATAGTCAGACTCATCTTTTTCTTTATATTCCCTTCGAACTTTCCTGGGCTTGGTGATCACCACCGTGTCATCAGCCTCCAGTGCCTCACGAAGTGCTTTCTCATGTAGTTCAACTTCTTCCCTTTGGAGTCGTAGAGCTTTCAGCCGGAGGGCATCAGATTTCCTTCATTTCGCCTTGGATTGAGCCTCTTTTTCCACGTGTTCGTTCTGCTTTTCTTTGACCATTTTTCGTGGCCAATCTCTCAGCCCTGATTTTAAGCAACAAAGCCTCCTCGTCTAAGGTCAGTTTGAGCACCCTGTCGGCATCGACCAACGATGTTTGGACGCCTGCCCACATCGTATGGAGTAAAGCCATGTAGCATCTCATCACTGCTTGTGTTTGTCATACTCTTCGTAACTCGTAGCAATTCTCGTAGTTCCCACAAACGCCGCCAAATGTTATGCCCAAATTTTTGCGGATGTAAGAACAACCTTCGTCGCGTAGAACGTCCTTCGGTTAGACCTCAAACCGAAGAGAATGTGATGGATTGTCCCCCCGATTCACCTCCGGTGTGAGAATCACTAATCTGGATGTAAATAGGTGTGCGGATACAAGAAAGTAATTGAGTGTTTTTGTGTGTAGATAGTTGTGTTTTTTCTTACATTCCCTGGGATATTTATATCCAAACCTTTATAATAAATGTTCGTCCATCATGTTGTAGCTGCGGACGAACGTTGGAGAGGAAAATCCGGAAGCGTTTTAATCTTTACGATCTTTCAATAGTTGGCTGACATTTTGGCCTTTGGCTTGATGGGCCTTCGGCCCAATTATTTTTTCATCAAATCCTTCGATCATTGGACCTTCTTCGATTGAGTCTTACTAGGCTATAACTAACAATAATAAAAATCTATACTATATTATAATAACCGGAATGAGGTTTAATTTATTTCAACGGTTCACCTATTTTTATTTATTAAAGAAAATAAATAAATAGTGTTGTATATCCGCTAAATTAATAAATTGTTAAACTACTAGATATAATCTACTTATCCTACTAAACTACGAACACAACGTATCATATTATTAAAAAAATAAATAAATAGTATTATATATCCGCTAAACTACTAAATTGTTAAACCACTAAATAGAGTATACTTATTCTACTTAAGTTATATTATTATTTTTAGTATAATCTTATAATTATCATATATTTACAAAATATTTTAAAAATTAGAATATGACAGAAAAAATAAAAAGTTTAAATATTAACGATAATCCATGCATCCACGGGAGAAGCTAGTTGAAAATAAAAATTGAATCGAAGTTATTAAAAAGTGAAACCAAACTCATAGTTTAGTTGCAGTTTCGGTTTTAATTCTGAAAAATAACATGCAATTTCAGTCATTGAATCGAACGGTGCTTTAACATTCGCAGCAACTCCCAAGTCCCAACTAGCAACTAGCAACTATGGTGGCCGTCGGCATACTGGTGTATTGTGATTTGTGAGCTTGTCGTATAGAGTAAAAATATTCAGCAGCCCCCACTACCCTGCAGTTTGATGTGACACGTCTGACTCACACGCCGGAAAAACACGATAGAACCTAGGATTATGCATTAATTTAAATCAAGAGAAATATCATAGATTCCCATACCTTTTCTGATTTTTTTTGGTATAGTCCAAGTAGTCACATCCTTAATTAAAATTGTCAAAGTCAAATAGGACAGGTGTCAGTACGTAATAGGTAGTAATACTGTCAATAAGTGTGCCTATAATTTACGTGTCAATTTCTTATAGTAGTAGATTTAGTGAAGAGGTAAGTGAACTTGGTAAATATATGGTTAGAATTAGGAGTATTTCGGGGGTGTTGTTAAAAGTGGGCATTGGATTTAATCTCGTCTATATATTAATAAGATAATCGGTTAATTGGGTCATTAATTGAAAATAATTTAATATTATTTTTATTTATAAATAATAATACATATAATTGTTTTACTATTTTGATTATTATACATATAATATTTTTATAAAAAATAATTTAAAATCTGAAATATTATTTAGGTAAATATAATTCTTAAGATCTAACTTATGAATTTAGATTAATTTGAGATGTAAAATTAAGAAATTTTATTATTTAACCATTTAAAATAGTATATATATATATGAGATTATTATTTTTCTTAATTTTTTTACAAATTTATAATTTTTATAATTTTTTTAACAAATATATATAAATTTATTATTTTTCTAACAAACAGCAATTAATCCCCAATTAATCGTGATTAATCGCCGACTTTTAAAATAATACTATTTGGAAGTTTATACTGTAGGTAAAATAGTGTCTTCAGTTGTTAAAAATTAAAATGAGGATTGAATTTCTTTATTAATATATTATTGTATGCTATTTTTCAGTCCCAAAAGATTATTGACATTTTTAATTTTATCGGAGATTTCATATAGTTATTAACAAATTTAAAATATATATGACAAATTACTATTTTTTAGCATGTCTCATTGTTTTACCTACCTTTTTTGCACTTATAACTTTCTTAATATCTATACTTCACCTAAATATTAACAATTTGGTTGAGAGAAAGGAGAACAAGATGAAGGGCTGTTTAGCTGTGACCCACAATTTACAAGTCAAATATAATAATGACTTATTTTTTTTCGATGTATTTTAATTTTTAATTTTAAAATATATATTTTTAAATATTAATTAAAACTCACGAATTAAGATAATTATTTTTAAAAATTATTTATTATAATTTATTTAAGTAAAAAAATTATGACTTATAAATAAAATTATTGAAACACATATATATATATTATAAATTCATCTACTTATTAGTTAATTCAATTGTCCATTTGAAGTTTACTTAATTTAAAATTTCACATCCGGCATGAAATATACTTTGGAATAGAAAGATGCAAATGTATTCAGTAGACTCCGGCCAATTCAAATATTTCTTACACCCCCAACAAATGTTATTATTATTATTATTATTATTTGTTTTTCAAATTTTTATTTAACATTTAGTTTATAATTGTTAAATATATATCAAGAGATGAGAAATATTCTAAAAATATGCCAGCAGAGCATGTGCATAATCGTGATAAATATTTTCTACATTGAATTGTTAAATATTGTTATTCAATAATAGTTTTATGAATATTGAATACTTCTGGGCTCTGCTTGTGTCATGATATAGACATGACCCTCAAATACTTTCATTTATCAGTTAGAATGGTACTCCCTTGGTTTATATGGGTAGTTTATATTTGGGCGAGATATTTTAAAACTTTCGTAAAATATGGTTTTTTAAATAATTTTAAATATTTTTTGTTTTAAAATAAAAATATAATATTTAAAATTTTATATAAAAAAAAAATTTTAAAATAAATTATAAAATTATATTTTATTATAATCTTAAAATATGTGCCATAAAAAAAGTATGTAAATATTTCAATACAACGCAGTAGTAACATGTAAGATCCCTCCTAAATGTATTAGCATGTATGAGTTGTTCGGACTGAATTAACATATTAATATTAATATATCAAATTTATTAGATTATTGAAATTTTAATTTTTATTAACTGTCTATATTTAAAATGTATTTGTAAAGAATAAACTTGATGAAAGTATATATAAAATAAATATTATTTAATTATTTAATTGTAGTTCAAATCTTCATAAAATCAAGAAAAAGATATTTAATTATTAATAAAACTTGTATAATTATGTAATTATATGTAATGGAATTGGAGTTTCATCATAACCAAAATTTGACAGTAATTTTATACTATTGTATTGTATTTAGGGGAAAATATGCATCTCTCATTAATAAATAAAGAGTATAAATACAATTCATAATGGTAGTTTGAATAAAATATTATACTTGAGCAGTGGTAGTTTGAATAAAAAGAGGAGTTGTCTGTATATAGTACTAGTAGTTTAAATAAAAAGATGCTTTGTCTTTTAAATCAAGAGCTTGATTGTTGATTTAAGTTAATAATCCAGAGCTCATTTGACATTCAAAATTGGCAGCTAGCCCTAGCATCAAAAAACAGGAGACATTCAAATATAATCAGTAACCTGTCCGTTCTTAAATACTTTTAATTTGTTTGTGTTTTGTAAATGCATATTTTTTTAAATATTTTTCTTTATGTTTAACATGTTTGTAAATATATTTTTTATTGTTAATATCTTTAATTTCGTATTAATATTAAATATAAAAATTTTAATGTATTAAAATATTTATACATAGAAATCTAATAAAATCACTTCAATCTCTTAAATTAAAAGGGGAAACTTTTTTTAAACTAAGGAGTAACCACTAGATAATCACTAAATACATAAGTCGAGATAACTGAAACATGTAAACAAAAAGTAAGACATATATTCGAGAAATAGGCACTATGTAATTGTTTTTGTATACCATAAGAACTGCACTATGAATCTGTCATTTCTGTCTTTTCACCCCTGCATAAAATGGTTGAAATGTAAGAGATATTTTGTGCAGAATAATTAAAGTCCGACTCACTATCTTTTATGCAGGGAATATAGAGGCCGTATGTATTAACTTATCTAGCCCCCCTCTTATAATCTAATTGAATATCTCCCCCCTTAATCTACGCTGCAACCTTTTCTTCTCGAAAAGATTTTTAAATTTAAGAAAAAAAATATTACATCAGATATTGTGAATACAATCTGTGATTAATACATATAAATCAAATAAGTGTGTACGTGAGTAAACGAAATCAAACAGAGAAAGGAAGAATATAACCAAATGGAAATCCTCGAGTCCAGTTGAAACTGTCTCCTTAAAGTTATTTCGCCTCTCACCGTATGTGCGAGTCGATAGCCTCCCAGGATAAAACGAGATATCAGTATAATCGATAGATCGAATATACACTCAGCGAACTTGAACTAAGCCCGAGAACTATCACCGGAGTATTGGAAAATTTAAGACTAAAGAGACCGAGAATGAAAGAGAGGACTCTTATTCCCTTGACTTAATAAAACTGATGCCCTAAGACTCTATTTATAAAGAGAGGCTTGAAAGGACTTATTTTTCTTTTCGATGTGGTACATGGTATTTATAAGAAAAACTAAGGAATAGGTTTGTGCTACTCTCGTGGTACAAAGCCACTTTTCATATTAAAAGGTAAAACTTTGGAACATAAGTTCTCATTCACCTTTTACTCATTTTGAGCGTGTAAATATGCGTTGAAATCCCCTTGAAGAGGAGAATACGTTCCAATAAATACACACCACTAACACATAATGTGTCTCACTCATATGGAGTCTCAAAATGATTCACAACTTAGTCTAAAATACTAAGTTTGTCCAACAATCCCCCACAAATGAGATTGATGGTCCAGTAGCACGCACCACGTAGACAGACAAACGCGGAGCTTGACTTGGTGATAGTTCCGGCAGTTAGATATAGCATACGATAGGTAGAGAATGCTCCTTGAACCTCCGCTCGAATAAGTATATCGACTTTACTGGTAGACAGTATGACGCGATGTCCTTGAACTGTTCGACCGTTTGTGTAAACGATGACATACTCATCACTATATCTTTCCTGACTCATTCAGTTCTCATGATTATGTCCATTTTGGCCATGGAACATCGTCCTGGTTCTGCAGGAGTTTTTAAAGAATTGTGCCTCGCAATTCTCCTTTGAAGCGGCCCCACTTCTCTCCCACATAGGTGATCTTTATCTTATAGAGTAACCCGCGTTTACTCAACTGAATTCCACGCGTTCACTCCTGAACTCCATGTATTCATCAAAGATCATTAAAAGCTCAAAGTTTAACCTCGTACCTTACGGGTCTCACTGTTTCCTCATCATAGGAATAGGCCAGGGGTTACCTCCACAGTGATTTGGTCATCATGATTTAGTTGTCCCATTGAACCAAGTTCTTGGGATCTCCAGTCAGCAATGGTTGGGTGTCCACCATGATGTCGTTAAGCAATAGGCTTAAGGCCCATCCCTCTCGATGATTTCTCAACCACTTCTTTTGATAACCCTTTGGTTAGTGGATCCGCGATATTATCTTTTGACGGTATATAGTCAATAGTGATAATTCCGGTTGAGATCAATTGTCTAATGGAACTGTGTCGTCGTCGTATATGACGAGACTTTCCATTATACATCGTGCTCTGCGCTCTACCAATAGCGGATTGACTATCACAATGAATCCCTATTGCAGTTACAGGCTTTGGCCATCTTGGAATATCCTCCAGAAACTGACGTAGATATTCAGCCTCTTCGGCGCATTTATCTAGTGCCACAAACTCAGCTTCCATCGTGGAATGAGTTATCACCGTTTGTTTTGAGGATTTCCATGATATTGCCGCTCCAGCTAATGTAAACACATAGCCGCTCGTAGACTTAAGTGCTTTCTTGCTAGATATCCAATTTACGTCAGTATATCCTTCTAATACTGCTGGGTATCTGCCATGGTGCAGTCCATAGTCTCGAGTTCCCCTCAAGTACCTTAGTACCCTTATGATCGCTTTCTAGTGATCAGCTCCCGGATTACTCGTAAACCTACTCAACTTGCTAATTGAGTATGCAATGTCTGGTCTTGTACAGCTCATGAGGTACATCAGACTACCAATTATCCTCGAGTATTCCAATTGGGAAACAGCTACACCTTTGTTCTTGGATAGGTGCAAAGTCATATCCACATGTGTCCTAGCTTTCTCAAAGTCATCCTTAAGAAACTTCTCAAGGATCTTGTCAATATAATATGGTTGACTTAATGCGAGACCCTCTGATGTTCTAGAAATTTGAATTCCCAGAATTACATTTGCTAGTCCCATGTCTTTCATGTCGAATCTTGATTTCAACATGTCCTTGGTAGATTTGATCACTTTATCATTGCTTCCGGCAATAAGTAGATCATCTACATATAGCGTCATCATGACATAGCCACTCTCGTTATCCTTGTAATAGGCACAACTATCACATTCATTGATATTGAAGCCATTAGCCAGCACGACCTCGTCAAATTTTTCATGCCATTTCATAGGCGCTTGCTTCAAACCATACAATGATTTCACCAATCTACAAACTTTCCTTTCTTGTCCTGGGACAACAAACCCTTCGGGTTATTCCATATAGATTTCCTCATCTATGTCCCCATTTAGGAAGGCTGTTTTCACATCCATTTGATGTACAGTTAGATTACGCATTGCAGCAATAGCAAACATCATCCTTATGGACGTTATTCTCGTTACAGGAGAATATGTATCAAAATAATCAAGGCCTTTTTGTTGCTTGTATCCTTTAATCACAAGTCTGGCCTTATACTTATCAATAGTGCCATCAGTTTTCAACTTCTTCTTGAAAACCCACTTGCTACCTAATGGTTTGCAACCAGTTGGCAAGTCCACTAGTTCCCAAGTATGATTCTGCATAATTGAATCAACTTCATTCTTGATGGCCTCTTTCCACATAGGTCCATCAGGTGAGGTAACCGCCTCCTTATAGGTTTTTGGGTCACCTTCTTCGAGCAAATAGGTCATAAAATCAAACCCATAGGATTTCTCCGTTCGTTGTCTTTTGCTCCTTCTCACTACCCCCACATTTTCGTCTTCACTTTCGTCACTCTCATTATCGTCATCTACAGACTCATGAGATCATTTAGACGTCGTAGGTTGTTGGTTTCCTGGATTACAGGGAAACATCGTCTCAAAGAATGAGGCATTCCTTGATTCCATAATGGTATTCTTTTGAATATCAGGAATCTTGGATTCATGAACAAGAAACCGATATGCAGTACTATGTGGAGGATATCCGATGAAAATACAATCCACAGTCTTAGGACCTATCTTCACCTTCTTCGGTGTAGGGATCAGTACCTTTGCAAGGCACCCACACAATTTCAGGTGTTGGTAACTTGGTTTCTTTTTCTTCCACATTTCATAAGGACTTACATCCTTATTCTTGCGCATCGTAATATTTAAAATATTATTTGCGCTTAAGATGGCTTCTCCCCACATCGATTGTGGAAGCCCAGAGCTTAACAACATCGCATTCATCATTTCTTTCAGAGTACGATTCTTCCTTTCAGCCACACCATTTGACTGAGGGGAGTATGGTGCAGTGACCTCATGGATTATACCATATTGTGAACAGAATTCTCCAAATGGTTCAACATATTCACCTCCACGATCACTTCGTATCGTTTTGATTTTCTCAGTCTGTTGTGTCTCAACTTCTTCTTTATAGATTTTAAATTTATCTATAGCTTCGTCTTTGTTTTTCAACAAATATACATAGCAGTATTTTGTACAATCATCAATGAATGTAATAAAATATTTGTTTCCTCCTCTTGTTGGAGCGAATTTTAAATCACATATGTCGCTATGTATTAGGTCTAGCACTTTGGTGTTCCTTTCCACACTTTTAAATGATGATCTCGTTAATTTTGCCTCAACACAAGTCTCACACTTATGTTTTGAATCGATAGTAAGTTTAGATATGTATTCTTTTGCACTTAAACGTCGTAAAGTGTCATAATTTACATGTCCTAATCTAGCATGCCATAAATTAGGAGACTCAAGCAAGTAAGCAGAAGATTTCTTCATTTCATTATCGTCCTTAACGGACATTACATTGAGCTTAAAAAGCCCATCGGTTAAATAACCCTGGCCTACAAACATACCACTCTTAGACAAAATTACTTTATCTGACTCTATTACATTGCGAAAGCCATGCTTACTCAACAGAGAACCAGACACAAGGTTCTTGCGAATATCAGGCACATAAAGTACATTCTTCAAAGTCAGATTCTTCCCAGAGGTCATCTTCAGGATCACCGTGCCTTCACCCTCAATGGTAGAATTTACTGAATTCCCCATGTAGAGCTTCTCACCAGCATCGGAAGCTTTGAGGCTAGAGAAAATCGCCTTGTCTGAGCAAACATGCCTAGTAGCACCAATATCAATCCACCATTCACGTGGATTAGAACCGACCAGGTTCACTTCAGAGACCGTAGCACAGAGGTCTATATCACCCATATCCTTGGAGATATTCTCTACTATGTTTGCTTCTTTCTTCTTGTTGGGCTTCTTGGGCTTCTTGCAGTCAGAAGACCTATGACCAACTTTATCACAGTTGTAGCACTTCCCCTGAAATTTCGACTTCGAAATCCCTCCTTTGGGTGCCAGCTTTGCCCCTTTACTAGAATTAGTCTTCTTGGGCTTGGAGCTTTGAGCGTGCTCCACCATGTTTGCCTTCTCAGTGGCAACATTAACTTTCTTCTCGGAGCCTCTGTTATCTTCTTCAATACGAAGTCTAACAATAAGATCCTCCATAGACATCTCCTTTCGCTTGTGCTTAAGGTAGTTCTTGAAATCTTTCCATCCAGGTGGAAGCTTTTCAATAACAGCAGCAACTTGGAAAGACTCACTTATGACCATTCTCTCAGCATGAATATCGTGAATGATCACCTGCAGTTCCTGCACCTGACTGACCACAGTCTTAGAGTCTGCCATCTTATAATCAAGAAAGCGGCCAACAATCCACTTCTTTGCCCCAGCGTCCTCGGTTATATACTTATGGTCAAGTGACTCCCATAAGACCTTAGCTGTTGGCTTCGCGTTGTATACGTTATACAACGAGTCAGACAAACAATTTAACACATAGTTCCGACAGATGTAGTCGGAGTGCTTCCAAGCATCAGCAGCATACACAGTCTGCATGTTACTCTCAGCAGTGAGCAACGGTGGTTCTTCCTTAAGGAAGCGATCCATATGCAACGTGGTCAGATAAAAGTGCATCTTTTGTTGCCAACGTTTGAAGTTCGTTCCGTTGAACTTCTCAGGTTTTTCAGCATGTGCAGCAGGCACAGTTGGCATAACAGGTGCAGCAGGCACCACAGGTGGAACAGATGGTACGTGCGTCTGTACTACAGGTGTATGCACACCAGTAGGCACCGCAGGTATGATCAGATGAGTTAATCCTGCCGATATCTGTCCAAGAGGAACACTAAACTGTCCAATGACAGTGTGTCCCACAGGCACATGTCCCGAAGGCACATGTCTAACAGGCGTTTGACCCCCATCAGATCGTACGATCCGTGCGTTAGGGTTAATCGGCTGCTGGTGAACCCCATCAGATCCAGTGATCTGTGCGTTGGGATCAGCCGTCATGTTCATCGGATCGTTCACAGTTTGGTTCTCCATCGATCTGTCACTCAACAAAACAAGCAGATACAGATGTATCAGTCACAGATGTATATATAAAAAATTAGCTTTAAGATTGTGAATACAATCTGCGATTAATACATATAAATCAAATAAGTGTGTGCGTGAGTAAACGAAATCAAACAGAGAAAGGAAGAATATAACCAAAGGGAAATCCTCGAGTCCAGTTGAAACTGTCTCCATAAAGCTATTTCGCCTCTCACCGTATGTGCGAGTCGATAGCCTCCCAGGATAAAACGAGATATCAGTATAATCGATAGATCGAATATACTCTCAGCGAACTTGAACTAAGCCCGAGAACTATCACCGGAGTATTGGAAAATTTAAGACTAAAGAGACCGAGAATGAAAGAGAGGACTCTTATTCCCTTGACTTAATAAAACTGATGCCCTAAGACTCTATTTATAAAAAGAGGCTTGAAAGGACTTGTTTTTCTTTTCGATGTGGTACATGATATTTATAAGAAAAACTAAGGAATAGGTTTGTGCTACTCTCGATGTGGTACAAAACCACTTTTCATATTAAAAGGTAAAACTTTGGAACATCAGTTCTCATTTACCTTTTACTCATTTTGAGCGTGTAAATATGCGTTGGAATCCCCTTGAAGAGGAGAATACGTTCCAATAAATACACACCACTAACACATAATGTGTCTCACTCATATGGAATCTCAAAATGATTCACGATTTAGTCTAAATACGTCAGCTTCACTGATGATAAAGTAATTTATCTGCCCCTGATGCCATTTTGTGTTTTGCATGGTGCCATGTACATTTTTATTGTTTAGATAGAATATAATAACATATGAGCGTGCTACTTAAAATAGTTATTATTTTACATTATCATCAATCTCTTTTTTGAGTGAGTAATTTAAATGGATGTTGATGTAGGCATCTCACAGTCACTCTATATATGCGCGTAACATGTAAGTGGACTTCAAACTGAGAGTGAGAGAGCCAGAGAGAGGGAGGGAGGGAGCGAGGGAGGGAGGGAGAGAGAGAGAGGGAGGGAGGATGGGAAGAGGGAAAGTAGAGTTGAAGAGAATAGAGAATCCGACAAACAGGC
Source organism: Apium graveolens (assembly GCF_009905375.1). NCBI lineage: Eukaryota > Viridiplantae > Streptophyta > Magnoliopsida > Apiales > Apiaceae > Apium > Apium graveolens. Next base: position 24,096,361 of record NC_133655.1, on the reverse strand, counting down.
AAGTGACTTTCTCAAAGAGAAGGAATGGTTTACTGAAGAAAGCTTTTGAACTCTCTATTCTTTGTGATGCTGAAGTTGCTCTTCTCATATTCTCTCCCACCGGCAAAGCTTATCAGTTCTCCAGTCACGAGTACGTTTTACACACACCCTCACTCACTTGCACACACTCATCTGTACCATCCGTTCCAGACTTCCAGATCTTTGATTTCTTACATAACTAACACATATCATTTTGGTTCACTACAGTTGTTAATGAAATATAGCTAGCTAGCCTATTATAGATAATTAATGTAGTAAATAAGAGTTTTACAAATGATAAATAGGATGGATAAGACAATCAGAAGATACAGAAATGAAGTCGGACTCTATCAACCTAATAACGAAGGCGTTAGAAGTATGGAGGTATACTTCGATTTATGATTTTGAACTACTAAATTTCAATTTTATTAACATGTATTAATTAATTCAGTATATGTACAAATACATTAATCAATTTTTAAAAAATAAATTAGTACATTAAGCACGTGATCGATCGATTTGATTTGGGTGCAGGTTTGGAGGAATGAAATTGATGAGTTGAAGAGAACAATCGACAACTTGGAAGCAACACACAGGTCCGAATTACCATGTCTATTAACAACATGTACATATACATCTGCACAGAGTCACCGGCCAAAATAACATGAATTATCTTGTAATTTAATACCTTAACATATAAACATTATGTAGGCATATTGCTGGAGAAGATCTAGCAATGTTGGGCATGAAAGAGTTGAAGCAGCTGGAGCGTCAGCTGCGGATTGGGGTCGAACGCGTTCGATCTAAGAAGGTTCAATTTGTTCCTCTAATTATTCATAAGCCATCACTATATCTACTTGATAGTTAACTCATTTAAGTGAACTCCATCCTGCATTTGTTCTGATTTGTGAGTGCACTCTGCACATATTTATTTTACCTATTTATATTCTGAAGTTATTGAATTTTCCTTTTTACCCACTTTCGAAGACGAAGATAAAAGCTACATCCGAATGTTGAGTGCATATATAACAAGAATACATATGTTATTTGTGCAACGTGTAGAAGTGCAGAACACATTTCTCTCTGCATCTATTTTTTTTCCCAGAATACATATCTAGAAGATCTTTAAGCCCGGACACTAATAATTAAATATTAACCAGACCTACTGGTATTAAATAGCTCTAACCGATATCTGATGGGTATAAATATGTTTCTATGAACAGAGGCGCATCATCTCCGAGCATATTAACATGATGAAGAGACGGGTAAGATTCAGACACAGAATTATACTTAATTAATTATTTGTCTCCGCACATATAGTTACATGCATTCCCTGATCGATCGACATAAAATAAATTGAAGTGGCCTGGTTGGAAATTTCTTGAAGATAAGGTAGTTATAATTGCAAGAGTATATACGGTTGACGTGCTTTCTGACAATTAGTTTGTTAATTAATGTTAACAGCAGAGACAAATGCAAGAAGAGAATACACAACTGCAGAAGAAAGTGAGTCCATATTGTAACTAGCTAGCTGAAATAGGCTATAATAGCCAACTAATAAATTATTTAATCTCGTTTATTTAGTGCACATATATTGCTAGCTGGTACTTTTTTTTGGTCAGGGTATATTGTACTAATGTAGTTTATTGATTAAGAAAAATTTACTTGTGAAATGAGGTTAAGTTGCATGAACTTGAGGAAGTCGGTAATGTGAACTCGTCAAGTACTATACTCGGATTGAATGCATGTGATTCATTTCAAAGGTAATCAAGCATTCAGCTTAATGAATAATCAATAGTTGTGTTTGATTAAGGAGAGTATCAGTGATTCGTAAAATGCAGGTTTGTGGAGCAGGATGGAGCTGAGCACTGAAGAGTACTGAAGCATGCATATATTCGAGTTGTATCCATATTGATCAGAAGCAGCTATATATATACATCTATATAAGCATGTTTATATTTCATCCTTTCCCTATTAATCAGAAGCAACTATATATAAAGATGCATATATATACTAGACTACTCATATTTATTATACATACACAATATGGATGTTTTGTGATATAATTCAGAAGATCCTTGTATCTACTGATTCTATGTAAAGCTTTTTGTTTTATATGGCTATTGCTCTATGTGAATTACTACTCCGTCATGTACATATTCAATATTGTTTTCTGAGGCAAAATGTATGACTTTTTAATAATTACTTACAGCTTCGATTTTGTAATTCTCTGTTATGTTAGTGATTCATAAGTCAGCCGCAGCCTTTATGTACGACTCATTTTATATACTGCAAATTAAAATGAGCCGGCTAGGGTTTGAGACGATAGAAGACGATAAATTGCTATGACAACTTTGAGAAAAAGCCAAGCCCGATTTGGTATAGTCTTGGTGTTAAAAATTTATAATCTCTTGGCTAGGGGTCTACACCTATTGTTATCGGAAACAACCCAAACGCTCTACTTTTTTGGAGGGATTTGTGACCGGACAAATCCAATCCGGGCGGGGTAAATCACACATATTTCAAATCAAATCATAGCAAACCAAGCCCATACATAATTGATAATTCATATATCATACTGTATTTTATTGCATCACCGGTGCACGCACGTTAAAAATTCAGTAACCTCTTGCGAGTAGAGCCGGCCAAATGTGCGGGTTTGAACCGCCTGTTCGGGACCGGCTCGTACGGAAACCCGTAATTATTCGGCCCGAACCGGGCCGGTTCAAGCCCGAACAATTCGTTGAAATATATGAGCCGATTACGAATCTAATATTTGAAAACCGGGACCGGACCGGCCCGCACGTACAAAGCCCGCGAGCTGCACCGACTGCACAGCCCGCACAGCCCGTACAATCATTCTAGTTCATTTGCTTTGCTCCTGCAACAACTTGAATTGAAGTGGAAATATGGAATAAACTCACACACACACAATACAATAAACACACAATACACATATAACTATGCATATACATATACAACCAATCAAGAACAAACTGAAGCCAAACAACCAGAACAAAACGGCGGCCGGAAAAAGAAATTACCGGGAACAGGGGAGAGAAACGAGGAGGAGGAAGAGGGTAAAAAGAGAGATGAGAAAAAAACGAGAGGGAGAGATAGAGATTGCGAGAGATACTGCAGGGAGGGAGAGAGACAGACCCGAGAGAGAGAGATTGAGTGAGGAAGAGATGAAAGCACAGGGGAGGTGGGTTTTGTGTCTATGTATGTGTGTTGTTTTTGTTTTTTGTCTTTTATCAGGTAACATATAGTAACTGAAATGTACAGCCCGCACAACCCGTAAACAACCCGCACAGGCACACACAACCCGTTAACTCAAGATTATTCGTGTACCGGTTACGAGTCCAATTTCGTCGGTTCAAACCCGGCCCGAGCCCGGTTCGTTCTTAAACAGGCCGGTTCAGTGTTGACATTTCAAGTGCTCAACCCGTGTGCGGCCCGGCCCGGCACACACGGACCGCCCAATTGGCCAGGTCTACTTGCGAGCCTACGAGATCTGCATGGTCACGAGTCACGAGTACATCATATACTGAGGGGTAAATTTCAATGTAGAACCAGTTCCTTCTTCCGAAGGAGCCTGCACATCCGTCATCAATAATACATCATATAGATATTGGTGGCATTATAATCTCGTGTGGCTGGGGATGACATTATGATTTCATAAGCCTACGGAACATTTCATTACAATTACAATAACGCTACATCCTATGTGAAAAATTGAAGTGTAGACCCGGTCTCTACAGGCATTAACTTCGAAATCATTAGCCTCCCCACAATCTTATCCTTTGACTCTTCTTTCAACACGTGTCACTCACCTAAATATTCTATAATTCTTTTCTCTTTCCTTGTCTTCCACATGTCCCACTAGCACCCTTTCCCTGTCTTCCACGTGTCTCACTAGCCTTTAACAATCACCTAACTACTAACCTAGAGGACACCTGACTACAAGTACGGGGATAAAAAGGAAAATCCAGCGAGAGAACAACACACACAATTATCCCATGAAAAACAAAAACAAATCCTTACGGACCAAGACAGAAATCAAAATTACAGCCATTAGTTGGGCACCGCCGTCGGGGATCTGACAACGAATACTCTTCACCACACCACAACGACATCCTTTTTATTATCCCAAAACACCTGAAAAGACAAGTAACGAATCAGACAACGATTTTTCACTCCTACGGAAATTCTTCTAGAACGCCTGATAATTCACCTACCTATAGCATGTTATTCAACCAGAGAGCTCAACAAAATTATATGCAACAACAGATGGATCATTTGACAACACAAATGATTTCTAATCAGCAAGGAGCCTACTATCCCCCATATTACCCTGAAGCGATATCAGAATATCATACTATGCGTTCCTCGCGTTCCCCTTTGCCTGCACAGTCTTATCCAAGTTCACAAAAATAACACTCCCAAGTTTCTTATCTTAGCTATAGTAATATTCGTTATGGAGAGCGTCCTCCTCGTAGGGCCCGCAGATCTTTATCCTCAGAATCATCAGATAATGGTATTTCACATGGAGATGAAGGGTCCCGGTATAGATTGCCTACGCCTGCCTGAAGGCTAAGAAGATCCCCAAATTAGCCTAGGAGGGCCCATTGGGCTGAAAGAATAATATCCTGGAGCTGCGTCGATATGATCGCATGAGGATCACCTTTTACTGAAGCTCTGGAAGCCACTCCTATCAGTCCTGGAAAATTACCAGCCTGGAAGCATTTAACAGTACTTCTGACCCCAATGATTATTTGAGTTATTATGAGAATCTTATGATTTGTCACAGGTACAATGACATCACTAAATGCCAATTATTCATATCGACATTCAAAGTGTACGCCAGAACTTGGTTTTCTAGCTTGCCCCCTAGGTCTATAAGTTCTTGGGAGGAATTTAAAATGTTATTTCTGTCAAAGTTTCGCGTGAACACCCCTAATACCGTTCATACTATATCCCTGCATAATATCAAGCAAGAGCAGGGTGAAACCCTACGGGACTATATTGAAAAGTTTAAAACTGCAGCCTCAAAAGTTAAAGAATTAAAACAGACCAGCGCTGTCGATTCCTTCATTCGTAACATGAATTACCAAGAGTGTCGAGATTGTTGTAAGGAATTGTATAACCGAGAGCCCACGGATCTACTTCGAGGCTTATGACATAGCTTCTGCCTACATAGCCACTAATGAGAGAGTCCTTGCTTATTACCCTTCCGCTCGGGGATAATCTTTCTCGTCTGGCTGAAGGGCAATGAAAGTAGACGGGATGAAGGATTTCAAAGGTAGAGGACAGAGGAATTTCCCTACGAATCAAAGGGCTCCTCCAAGGCGGATTCTAGAAGAACCCAATTTCACTCCTTTGACCCAAACCCCATCTTATATGCTCCAACAGGTAAGATCGAAAAAGTTCTTTCAACCGCACAATCCCATGAGAACCCCCACAAAAAAAGAGATAGAACACGATTCTGTGATTATCATGTTGGGATTGGACACAACGTCGATGAATGCACTTCTCTTAAATATTTCTTGGAAAAATTGGTAAATAGAGGATTACTGAACGATTATCTCCCCCCCCGGAATCGACAAAATCCCTAAAATCTGGAGGGTCCTGTGAGAACCGTTCCACCTAGACATGTGATCAATATGATAGTAGGGGGAACATGCCTCACCACAAAGTTATGCAACTAGATGGCCCTTTCAGGCTTTCCGCCTCACTGGTACTTCTATTTCTTTCTCTGATGCCGATTATCCTACTGGATATGTTTGCTGAAATGGCCTTCTCACAGTTACTTTCGATATGGCTAAGTAACACGTCATAAAAGTTCTAATAGATAACGGATCCTATGTGGATATTATCTTCAAACACGCATTAAGGATGATAATTTTGAGAAGTCCCTTTGAAGAAATGAAGTTCGAAGATGTACAAGGGCCTGTCTACGGGTTTGGAAACCATGTTGTTCCCGTTCAAGGTACCATTGATATTCCCACCACTTTCGGAACTTCTCCGCAAGAAGTAACTGCAATGATCAAGTATTACATCATCGATATTGCCTCTCCATACAACGTCATCATCGGCCAGCATACTTTATTTTTCCTAGGAGCGACCAAATCCTCCCCCATATGAAAGTGAAATTCCCCACAACCATGGGACCATGCGAATTGATAACTGACCTTGTGGCTTCCCAATACTGTTATTCCACCTCCCCGAGCTTAGCTCAAACCGAACCAAAGAAAAGAAAACTCTACAGAGAAACAAAGGAATGAAGCCCCTCCAAGGTATCTAAAGTTCTGAAAGCAGAAACTTCTCAAATATTTCTAATAGAAAGTTCATTCTCATATTCAGAAACTTTTTTGACGAAGGCTGAGTTACACCGTACCCCTAAAGCTGAGCTTGGAGAACCCGTGGAAAGTGTTGAGCTAACGAAAGAATATCCCACATGTTGCATCTCTATATGTTCACGACTTCAAGACCCTTTGAAATAAGAGCTTGTTCATCTTCTCCGAGAGTTTTCGAACATCTGCGCCTGGAAACTTAAAGACATGCCTGGCCTTGATGAGTCCGTTACTGCCCATAGACTTCATGTTGATCCTAATAAGACAGTGGTAAAAAAAAGAAGGAATTTTGCTCTAGAGAGACAACAAGCCATTGATGAAGAGATCAACAAGCTGCTAAAGGCCAATTTCATCTATGAAATTCAGTTCTCCTAATGGATATCCAATGTGGTATTGGTTAAGAACTCTAACTGAAAATGGTGGGTCTGTATCAATTATACGGACCACAATAAGGATACCCCTAAATATTATTATCCTCTCCCCACTATCGATCAACTTGTAGATGCTATGGCCGTAAATGTTCTTTTCAGTTTCTTGGACGCCTTCTCGGGATACAATCAAATCAAACTAGGCTTTGAAGATCAAGCCAAAATAACCTTCATCACTCATAGAGCTGTTTATGCTTATCGAGTTCTTCCTATGGGCTTAATAAATGCTGGAGCTACATATCAACGAACCATGAATAAAATATTCTCTAATCAAATCGAAAGGAATTTAAAAGTTTACGTAGATGACATGATTGTGAAATTCAAAGAGAAGGGAGATCATCTTCGGGATTTAAGAGAATCATTCTTGACCGTCCGAAGCCACGACCTTCGATTTAATCCCTCTAAATGCACATTCGAGGTATCCAACGGGAAATTCTTGGGCCACATGATCAGTGGGCGTGATATAGAAGTGAATCCCGAGAAGACTAGAGCTATCTTGGAAATGCCTTCACCAACGAATCCTAAACATTTATAGTCTTTGAATGAATGTCTAACATCATTACAGAGGTTCATCTCCAAATTAGCCGAAAGGAGCATTCCCTTTTTCGATTCCCTAAGGGGAATAAAAAAATCCAAAGATGTTCAGTAGAGTCCTTCTTGTCAAGAGGCTTTCAATTTTCTAAAGTCTTACCTATCTCTCCTCCCATTCTCTCCCGGCCTTTCCCTGGTGAACCTTTATACTTATATCTGGAGGTAGCTCCTAGAGCTGTGAGCTCGTGTTTAATCCAGGAAGAAGGAGATAAATAATTCCCTATATATTATGTCAGACATGTCTTACGGGATGTAGAAACTAGATATTACACCATAAAGAAAATGGTGTATTCTCTTCTACTTGCCAGCAGAAAACTCCGCCCTTACTTCCAAGGATATGACATTCGAGTATACACCAATCTCCCCCTACGAAAAATCCTTCATAAGCCTGATCTTTGGGGAAGAGTAGTAAATTGGGCTGTAGAGCTCAACCAGTTCAATATTTTCTATCTTCCCCGCCAGTCCATCAACGAACAAGCCTTGGCTGACTTCTTAAATGAATGCTCCGCACCCTCAGAAGTTTAAGTTCCCTCAGAGATTTCCCCAATGCTACCGCATTTCCCTCTTTCTTAGCTACTATTTGTTGACGGTTCATCCACTTCAGACAACAAAGGAGCTGGTGTTTTGTTTATAAGCCCCGAAGGATTTGAGATTCAATAATCCATAAGGTTTGATTTTTTTGCTACCAAAAATTGTTCTGAATATGAGGCCCTTTTAGCTGGCCTTTGACTAGCCAAGGCACTGCAAGTCCAATATCTAAAAGCCCATAGTGATTCCCAGCTCATTGTGAACCAAGTGCTTGGAGTTTTGCAGCTAAATCACCTTTGATGAAAAAATATTTGGAAAAAACCCGAACCAGATTCTTAGAATTCAAGATTGCTACTCTCGAAGGGATTTTAAGAGGAGAAAATCACAGGGCCGATACTCTGGCGAGACTGGCTATCGATGAAGACCTTTTCCCTTCGGTTGGACTATATAAACTCTTAATAACATCTCCTTTGGTAACCCTTTTGTCCGAAGCCCCATAGAAGTGCAGCCACTCTCTTACGGTCCCAATTGGATGACTCCCATCTACCTTTATCTATAAGAAAGAATCATCTCTCAAGAAAAAAGATATGCTCAAACACTGCGCTCTAAGGTGATAATTAGATTTTATATCTACTTGGAATGCTTCATTTCAGGCTTAAGTTGGTGTTTTGGACTCAAGTTGTTGGTATTTTTGATGTGTTTTTGTGTTATTGCATTTCAGGCATCAGTTAAATGAAGAAAGAAGCTTTTCAAAGAAATATGCTGAAAAAAGATCAGAATTGGAAGCTTATGCCATTCTCAAGTTGTATAGAATCTCGTTATCTTTGCTTGGGCATTGAATCGCCTAATTCTGACGAGCAGAACTCAAAATATGGCCAAAAGAAGAATCAGCAGAAAAATATAGAAGTCAAGCGCGGCCGCCCCAGAAACCAGCGCGCCCGCGCTGACTTTCTGCCAAAACCAGCGCGGCCGCCCTCAAAACCAGCGCGGTCGCGCCGCCCTTTTTGCCCCAGAATCCTGATTTTAGTAGAATTTGATGATTTTGAGGGTCCAGATCATCCGGGGGCCTATATATACCAATAAAAAGATGTTTTTAACAACAAGGAGCAAGGGGAGAGCAATAAGAAGACCTAGAGAGCACGAGAAGTCTACGGAGAAGAAGACTTTTGTTTTATTTTATTTAGGCGATACTTGGATGCTTGTTTTCGATTTATTTTTGAACCCTAGTACTCTTATATTGTTTATTATCATGCTTTCATTGGAACCCATGGTGACGATGAGTTCGGTTATGAACTAATCGTTATCGTGGGGTTCTAACGGATTTATTTATGGATTTCTTTAGTTAAACTGTTTCGATACCTTAGTGTGTGGTGATTGTATGATAACCTAATATTGGTTGTGCTTATTCGTCTTATTTGCGTAGCTAACATATAAGATAGTGTGTTAATCTCTATTGAAGCGATAGTGAATATAGAGGTTTAGAACTTGCCATGCTAGCATAGGTTCATGTGTTATTGTTATGCATGATTCGTAGGTAATTTTACCCATCTTACTTGCCCTATGTAATCACGATAGATAACTTGCACATTAAACCTTTATTTTTTCAATTCTTATAGACATATAAGGACTAAGCATAATTGGTGTCTATTCAACTTCTATCTCTTTTGTGGATGCTTGGTAGTAGGGTATTCGTACAACGAAAGTTGGCGTTAACTAGTTTCGTGTTATCTGATTAGTGTCATCACCATTATATGCTAAGGTTAAGAACAAAAAGGCTATTAAATGAAGTATTTAATGAAGTTAGGATCCCCTGTTTGTCATATATATTAATTCAACCATTCTTGTTTTCTTAGTTATAATTGTTAGTTTAATTCTTAATTATAACAATATCAACTTGTTATTTGTCTTAGTATTAAATGATAACCATACCATTATTGCATAGGTGCATAAATTGAACTTAACCTAAACTAGTCTCTATGGGAATGAATCTGATCTATATCTTATACTACTTGTGAATGCGTATACTTGCGTGAATTTTAGCGCGTGTTTTCGCCCTAACAAGTTTTTGGCGCCACTGCCAGGGACTCGGTGTTGTTATTTAGTTTATGTGCTTGTCATCAGTGGTCGTTAAAGTTCACTGACTCGGATTTTTTTTCCTTTCATGGTTTACTTATTGTGTTTCAGATACTCATTACAATGGGAGATCCAGCAGCACGAACGAAAGCCTTGATGGATTTTTCTCAACCCAGGATCAATGACATTCAATCTAGCATTGTCAGGCCATATATCACAACTAATACCTTTGAGATCAAGCCTGAAATAATTCAATGGGTGCAGAATTTAATCTAGTTTGGGGGTTCTCCAACGGAAGATCCCAATATGCACATTAGGGATTTCATTGAGATCTGCGACACCTTCAAGTTCAACGGTGTTTATGAAGATGCTGTGAAGCTGAGACTATTCTATTCTCTCTAAGGGACAAGGCTAAGAGCTGGTTACACTTTCTACCAGCTGGTTCGATTACTACTTGGGAAGATCTTACTCAAAAGTTTCTCATTAAATTCTTCCCTATGGCAAAGACAACTGCAATCAGGAATGTTCTTACTCTATTTGCGTAGCAATCAGGAGAATCTTTATATGAAGCTTGGGAGCGCTACAAGGAGATGCTTAGGAAGTGTCCTCATCATGGAATTCCTGATTGGATGATCATCAATTATTTTTATAATGGTTTGGGAGCACAGTCCAGACCCATGCTCGATGCAGCATCAGGTGGAGCCTTATGGGCTAAGAGCTACAATGAAGCTTATGATCTAATTGAACTGATGGCTGCTAATAAATATCAGTATCCAACCCAGAGATTTCAACAGGGCAAGGTAGCAGGAGTTCTTCAAGTGGATACATCTACGGCTATCACTGCTCAACTAAAGAAGTTGTCTATGAAGATCGATTCTCTGGCTAACTATGGTGTTAATTAGATAATCAGTGTTTGTGAGCTATGTGCAGGTTCGCATGCGATGGAGCAATGCACTATATCTAGTGAATCAACTCAGTTTATGAGCAACTTTCAGAGATAGCAGCAACCAGTTCCAGACACTTATCATCCTAACAACTGGAATCATCCTAACTTTAGCTGGAGCAATAATCAGAATGCAATGCAATAGCCGTTCCAGCAGTTTGGAAACGAGCAATTCAATCTTCTTGGTTTTTAGCAACAATTTGCACCAAGACAACAACTCCAACTTCAACAACAAACTCATGGAGGTGCAGGTCAATATTCGAATGAAAAATCTGAATTGGAGGAGTTGAGGCTTATGTGCAAAAATCAGGTTCTTATATGCCAAAGCCATGCTGTTTCTATCAAGGACCAAATAGGGCAAATTGCTAACGCCTTATTAAATTGACCATCAGGAATGCTTCCTAGTGATACAGAAGCCAATCCAGGAAAAAGGGAAGTTGAAGAACAGGTGAACGCCATCACCTTGAGGTCTGGAAAGGTCGCAAGCCCTTAAATTCGGCAAGACGAAGAGCCTGAAAAATCTCAAGTTTCAGAAAATGAAGGTGTGGCTGAAGAAGAAGTGCTGAAGGATGCCGAGGTGGAACCAAGGAAGAAAACTATGGAACACACTCCTCCTGAGGGTAATACAGGGAATAAACAGATCTATCCTCCACCTCCTTTTCCTAAAAGGCTGTAGAAGCAGAAGTTGGAATTGTGATCATGGGGTCGTAACGAATTTACTATGGAATTCTTTAGAAAGAGATTAACAGATCTATCTTCTGGAAATAAATGCTAAGTGTTCATCAATGTCTTCCATGTCATCTTGGTTCAAAGAATCTTCACTTTCTACCGCAAGCCCTTGTCCCTTGCTTTCACAGACCCTTGAAGTTGACTCAACAGCTTCCATCTTCACTTCCTTCTCTTTTTCCAACTCAGCAACTAGTGCCATGGATCCTTCTTTCTTCTTTCCTCTCTCCATCCTCTCATCTTGCTCTATTTCAAGCTCATAAGTTTTCAGGATGCCATACAGTCTCTCCATAGTAAACTCCTTATAATCTTGTGAGTTTCTTAATGAGACTGTCATTGGTTTCCATTCCTTTGGAAGAGATCTAAGGAATTTTAGATTGGAGTCTTTTGTCTGATAGACCCTTCCATGCAACTTTAGAGCATTTAGTAGTTTTTGAAACCTACTAAAAATGTCAGTGAGATAATCACTTTCTTCATTATGAAAATGCTCATATTGCTGAATCAGGAGCTGCATCTTGTTTTCTCTAACTTGCTCAGTGCGATCACAGATGATCTGTATTGTATCCCAAACATCTTTGGCAGTTTTACAGTTGATAATGTTGTCAAACATATCTCCATCAACTCCATTAAATAGGATATTCATGGCCTGTTTATCCTTCCTGACTTGTTCAATGTCAGGATCAGACCATTCATGCCTTGGCTTGGGGACTGATGGCTCGTTTCCTGTTGCAGCTCTCATTGGAACATGAGGGCCTCTTTCTATGCAGTCAACATAGGCCTCATCTTGAGAAAGCAAATGAAGATGCATCTTTACCTTCCAATGATGGTAATTATCTTTATCCAGAAAAGGGATCTTGACTCCAATATCCTTCTTGTTCATCTTGCTGTATTGTTTTGATCTTTAAACTCTTTGTAAGTTAAGAGCTTGCTCTGATACCAATTGTTAGTCCCTTAACAATATGACAAGAATTACAGAAGGGGGGTTGAATGGAATTCTTGAAACTTTTTCTCGAAATAAAAATGTTCTAACTCGAATATATATATATATATATAAGTGTGAATTGATTAGCACAATGCGGAATAGTTACTTGAATGAATTAAAACACAAGTAATTAAAAATAAGAGTATTTAAAAAATTTCTGGTGGATTTGAATGATTCCACCAGAGATATATATTATATATCGAGAGAACCCTGTGTGCAAAATGCTCACAGCTGCTTACAAATATTGAACAACTTAGAGTACAGAGCAATGCTAAGAATTCTGCTTACAAATGTTTCTCTGCTTGTATCTCGTATTTTTCTTTAGTTGTTGCTTCTTGGTTTATATATCACCAAGATTACAAAGTAATGAGACATGATAATAAAACAAAAACTATCTAGTCTATTACAATGCTACTTCATTACTCTATTCCAACATCTTTGAATATGTTCATAATAGCATGGAAATGGCAATGCTTCTTTGTTCTCGAAAACCCAGTTAAATAGGCTACCACATTCCATTTGCATCCACTCGACGCATGTGACTGTGTTGCCACTGTCAACAGATATTTGAATTTTTTATCCGTCGGGTTCATGATCATCCGTCGAGATATTGATCATCCGTCGGGTTGTTGATCATCCGTCGAATTCATTGTTTGTTCATCCGTCGGGTAGCAATCAGGCACTTGACTTCATTTCACTTATACAGAATTACAAGACATCATCTATGTACATTTAATCAACCTATTCTGCATATCTAACTAAGGTCAACATGACTCAAATACTACTACATATTCTAAATAATATGTATGTAAAAATGTGCTACAGACTTATTGTTACATAAGCTACTCACTCGATGGATAATAAGTCATCATCCGCCGGGACTATATTGAGTCATCCGTCGGGACTATAAACCTTATCCGTCGAGTGCTACATAATTTAACTAAGTAAAATCTACCAAGGTGTTTTGTTCATGTAATCATCAAGTACACAACATATACACAACATAGAGCAACTGCATGTTTTGAATGCTCCTCCGTTGAAGAGGAAGTTGGATATGCCATTCGATTCTCTTGGGTTAGAAGATCTGAAAATTTCTCAGGAACGTCTCGAGCCGTCTATTGAAGATGTTTCCACACTTGAGCTTCACCCACTACCAGATCACTTGAGTTATGCATTCTTAGGTGCACCCCATGATAAGGGCTTGGGATATATTTTTGATGATGTAGAGGGTAGCTGAACTAATCTTTCAGTGCCTACAGAGGGTTCTTCTCATGTGCAACAGGTAGTTGATAGGACTGGTATTGGTGATGAGCAGTACAGGTGAGTGACTAGCGTATGGAGGCCATGCATGACATTCACCGTCGTTTTGCTGCAGATTTGACACAGGCTTTGGGCACTATTTTCCGAGCCACTGGTGTCGAGGTTGATTGGCCACCTGATCCTCTACCCGAGGAGGGTGATCCTCCCAATGACTAGGTATGCCTGAAATCCTTATTATTACCTTCAATGAGGACATTGAAAATTTTAAGTTTGGGGGTGATAATGTAAGGATTAGTAGTGTGTGTTGTGTCCATATAGTTTATATAGATTCATATTGCATGTTTAGTTGTAGTTCATTCATATTTTTGCATGATTGTTCATTTAGGACATATTTGTTTGCATTTTTGTTTGTGTTATTATGTGTGTTCATATAGTTGCATTTGCATGCATATTTAGCATGATCCCTTAAGATGAACTATGCTATTTGATAAGTTGATGTTGATTTGAGTGTGGTGATGACAAATAGAGGGTTGTTTAAGTCTTAATGAATTAATTTGCATGCCAGAAAAAAATCACAAGTCTTGTAAGATTGCTTTTGAGCTAGATCATGATCATACTTGTTTATTTGTTGAGATTTAATCACTTGTTTATATCTAGAATTTTTGGTATTCTCTTAATGACAAAAATAACACTGATTTTTAAACTGGAGAAAAGCTTGGATTTCATTGCTAGTTGTGAATAAGGCTAGGTGTCAAATGGCTAGTAGCCGGCTCATATTTTTATGAGTAGTCTAGGGTTGAATGAGATGGAGCGAAACACACTCATTCAAAAATTGTTGAAAAAAAAGAAAAGAAAAAAAAGAAAAAAAGAGAAAAAGGAAAAAAAAGGTATGTGTTTATGCATAATTGATCAAGAGTGAGCTCTTTAATACTCGAGTTATTAAGTTCTAGGGGACTTTGTGCCTAGTGACCTAAGGCTTTTATAGTCTGGGATCCGCTAACCTAACGCTCGCTACATGGGTATTATTGCATAGGTCTTTTGGGACCTCATTCATTGCACGGTCAAGTAAGCATCTTTGTTATGTGTTCAGTAATAGCATGAATCCTTGTATAACTCTAGTAGAAAGGAGGTGTTGTGAGTCATTATGCGTTTAACGTCTATTCTAGTTATAAACTTGTGATTGTTTTGATGATAGATAAGTTATGATTATTGATCTAGTGTCGAGAGTATATCTGTTAAGCATCCACACACACATTTCTGGTTTGTGGGATTTATTTGAGCTCTATTTTAAGTCATTGCATTCTTAGAGGCATTAGCTTGTTGATTGGTTATGGTTATTCTGAGGGGATCGATTGCATTGTCATTTAGATGCATTCATGTAGTTGCATTCATGCATTAGGTTTGTTTTGTAGTTTTGAGTCTGTTTATGCTTGAGGACAAACATCAATACAAGTTTGGGGGTGTGATAAGTGGATTTTATATCTACTTGGAATGCTTCATTTCAGGCTTAAGTTGGTGTTTTGGACTCAAGTTGTTGGTATTTTTGATGCATTTTTGTGTTATTGCATTTCAGGCATCAGTTAAATGAAGAAAGGAGTTTTTCAAATAAATATGCTGAAAAAAGTTCAGAATTGTAAGTTTAGGCCAATTTCAAGTTGTATAGAATCTCGTTAGCTTCGCGTGGGCAGTTGAATCGCCTAATTCTGACGAGCTGAACTCAAGATATGGCCAAAAGAAGAATCAGCAGAAAAGTATAGAATTCAGGCGCGGCCGCCCCAGAAACCAGCTCGCGCGCGCTGACTTTCTTCCAAAACCAGCGTGGCCGCCCCCAAAACCAGCGCGGCGGTGCCGCCCTTTTTGCCGCAGAATCCTGATTTTAGTAGAATTTGATGATTTTGAGGGTCCAGATCATCCGGTGGCCTATATATACAAATAAAAAGATGTTTTTAACAATAAAGAGCAAGGGGAGAGCAATAAGATGACCTAGAGAGCACGAGAAGGCTACGGAGAAGAAGACTTTTGTTTTCTTTGATTTAGGCGATACTTGGATGCTTGTTTTTGATTTGTTCTTGAACCCTAGTACTCTTATATTATTTATTATCATGCTTTCATTGGAACCCATGGTGACGATGAGTTTGGTTATGAACTAATCGTTATCGTGGGGTTCTAGCGGATTTATTTATGGATTTCTTTAGTTAAATTATTTCGATACCTTAGTGTGTGGTGATTGTATGATAACCTAGTATTAGTTGTGCTTATTCGTCTTCTGTGCGTAGCTAACATATAAGATAGTGTGTTAATCTCTATTGAAGCGACAGTGAATACTAGCATAGGTTCATGTGTTATTGTTATGCATGATTCGTAGGTAATTATACCCATCTTACTTGCCCTATGTAATCACGATAGATAACTTGTGTATTAAACCGTTATGTTTTTACTTCTTATAGACATATAAGGACTAAGCATAGTTGGTGTCTATTCAACTTCTATCTCTTTTGTGGATGCTTTGTAGTAGGGTATTCGTACAACGAAAGTTGGCGTTTACTAGTTTCGTGTTATCTGATTAGTGTCATCACCATTACATGCTAAGGTTAAGAAAAAAAAGGCTATTGAATGAAGTATTTAATGAAGTTAGGATCCCCTGTTTGTCATATATATTAATTCAACCATTCTTGTTTTCTTAATTATAATTGTTAGTTTAATTCTAAGTTATAAACAATCTCAACTTGTTATTTGTCTTAGCATTGAATGATAACCATACCATTGTTACATAGGTGCATAAATTGAACTTAACCTAAACCAGTCTCTGTGGGAATGAATCTGATCTATATCTTAAACTACTTGCGAATGCGTATACTTGCGTGAATTTTAGCACGTGTTTTCGCCCTAACATAAGGCCTCTCATTACATGGTCATAGAAGATATTTTGTACCGTAGGTCTTTCTTAGTTCCCCTTCTTAAATGCATTGATTGTGCTGAAGTGGATTATTGCATGCTGGAAGTGTATGAGGGCATATGTGAGAGTCACTCCTCAGATGAAGCCCTAGCATAAAAGATCATAAGACAATGATACTATTGTCCTACTTTGAGAAATGACTGCTTAGCCTATATCAAAGCCTGTGCTATAATAACCCCAATTTTTGGAATTTTTTTGAAACCCTTATGAATAGTGATTTTGCTGATTATGCTGAATAAGAAAACTTTTCATACCACACTATGTAGGGGTTCTTCAATTGTTATTCTAAGATCTTATTATTACTCGCTCAAAACCTGAGGGATCCGGCTCTGTGGTGTATTGTATATTCGCAACAAGGTTACTATTTTGATAAAAGAATTTTTGATTACTTACCCAACACTCGGGAAGTAAAATTCTTGGAACAAGTTAATCCATTAACAGTCATCTCCTGGGAAATATCGGTGAGTTCTCCTTTCCAACTAGATACGACTTCTTGGTGGAGCCGTATCAACAAGTTTCTACTTGGGGAAAGGGGGACCGAGCTTTACATTTCAGAGTCATGGATTTCATCTGAACTAGGAGTGGCGTAAGTGGTCGAGTGGCGCCGGCCCAGCCTTATTATATTGGCCCAATTGGCCTGGAAGTTCCGCTCAGACGGTCCATTCTTTAGGAGTCCAGTGTTCGGTTGACAAGTAAATCCGACAGGTTCTCCTTTACATGTAGAAAATGGTGGGGTTGTATTACTACGACTGATCATCGTAAGTGGTCTTCCTGGCGCGGCAAACTCCCGTAATGAGTTCATCATCCAATTGGATATTTCTGCAACACTACCCAGAGCACTTCGATAGAAAGGCTACGGTTGGGCGATTGTTGAGTGTTGGAAGGGTCAAGTTTTCAAAATGATGTTTGCATCAAATGAAGTATCTCGTATCTTCATTTTATTTTGATGATATTTTTTAAAGATTGATTCTATACAAGTTTTATCTTGTAGCTTAATCTACGGGATGAACTATTTAGAATGTTGAGACAAGTAGAATTCAGAAAAGATATAAGTATATTGGAGTATCCTGTAACTTCATCTTTTAAACTTATATCTAGTTAATGATTGTCTTATGAATGACAAAGGTTTCAGAAAAATGTTGAGACAAGGTTAGATATATGAGATCACCTTGCAACGATATTTTTATACAGTTACAAACTGGAACTCTGTGTATATTATACATGTCAGAGGATTTCAAAGATTGTGAAAAGTATATATGTATATATATACTGAATAATTTTGCGACTTGGTCGCGTTAAGATATCAGCTTGGTTCATTTCTTCTTGACCAAGACTTTCATGAGTACTATGAGAATGCTCATATATTGTTAATTATTATACATAATATTTTAGTGGGCTTGTTGCTCACCCTTGCTTTCTTCTTTCATCACACAACAACAGATAGAAAAGATGAAGAGGACCAAGCTTCCAATCCGCAAGCGGTTAGGAAACGTTCCGCAGTTTTCTGGAAGCGTTGATGCCGCTGTAGCTGAGGTAGAAATTACCAATAGGCTAGACTTTCAACTTCTGATGTACCAGACTTATGTATCTATATGAATTGTAATAATGGCAAAGAAATGTAAATTTATTCAGAAACCCTTTTAAGGTGTAACGATTTATAATTGTGGAATAAAATGACTTGTGTTATTTTTTGGTATTCATCTCTGAGACTATAACTTGTGGTGTGTGTGTGTGTATATTGTGGGGTCACAGAACTCAGTATTTGGTTGACTGTTAAGATGAAGTATTGATAAGGGAAATGGAACTCGTGGCAACCCGAATCCCCGACCCCGGATTTGGGGGTGTTACAGAAATGGTATCAGAGCTAAGCATTATAAACCTCAGAGATGATGCGGCGTTATGATAATAAGTTCACTAAGATAATAAGAACTCTTGCCGAGTTCATAGTCGGACTACATAAAGTAGCACTGACAGTTAAAACCCTTACGGGAACCCTTATAAATATTATGATAGTAACATAGTTCGTTCTCGTATAGGGCAGCGGGGCACCGAACCCCGAGGTTCAGGAGCATCAGCATGAGGATGTTTTATTACATGTTGGAGATCAAATTGTGAAGCCGATAGAGTACCCTAACGAGGGACCGGATGAGATTCATATTGAGAATGTTGCAGTTGAGGATGTTATCCTAGAAGGGATTGTTATTGAGGAGGATCTCGTGGAGGATCCTGGCGAGAATGAAGAGAGGACCGCTGAGGAATTGATGACCGTAGTCAGGGCGACTACCAGAGCAAGAATGGCCGCGAGGGTGGCACAAGAGGATGAAGAGTTACCAAGGGCACAAAGGTTAATAAGGGCAGGAGGAGTGGGGCCTTCCACGGCACCAATTACACCAGTATCAGACCCTCTTCCAGAGGTTCCGGAAGACATCCATGAGGTTCCACCAATTCCTGTTCCCTCCCCTGTACAGAGCCCAGCACCTACTGAGGAAATGCCACCTTTATCTCCTACACCATTATCACCTGATACCGTGTTAGGTTATCCATTTGGATCTCCTGGGTCTGCACCACCTGCACCCCATGGACTACTAGATGCAACCACTCAGGCTTCTCTTATCGCCGATTATTATATGACTTTGGGTGGCCTGTTTGAGGCCTATAATGTTAGGAGTGATCTGTTGGATCGACTTACTGCACCGAGGATTGAGGGCGGGGTACTTCCGGCAGGATTAGATTATAGCATGGAAAGGATTGAGGCTACCACCCGTGTTACAGCTAGAGGCCATCTTGAGGGTCAGACTGATCCAGCTCTACTTGCAACTATCTTAGACCTCATCACCGCTTTAATGGAGCAGGTTAGGGATGTTGTGCATGCCCGCATTTCTTGATCCATAATAGTGTACAGAGTCTGAGCAATCTGACAAGAATTTCATGCAGCACCGCTTTTGGAGGATTAGCCTAAGTTATGAATGATTACTTTTAATGACTAGATGATTATCTATGGTAGTACTTTTGAGATAGAAGCGATCAGATCAAATGATCTAATTCTCTTTAATGTGTTCAGTTGTTGTACCCTCGAACAAATGGTTATGTATATATTCATTAATTTCAGTTCAGATCAGTTTGTTTGTGATAAAAGTTCATATTGCTAATTGCGTTGTTAACACTTAAGAGAGTGTCATGAAGTTTATAGAACTTGAGAATTCATAATTTGCAATCATGCAAGGACTGTACGAGGGAAAGATTTAAGCAAAGTAAGTAAGACAAATATCCAGAGGTTCTCAAAATTTTTTTTCCCAAGAATTATGCCCCATGAGGAATAAGATTAGGGGCAAACCTTGAATGTGATAGTCAGGGAGGTCGTAATTAAGGTAAAAGGAACCCAGAATATAATGAAGTGGAAAATGAGGATTTTAAATTAAAAGATGACCCCAATTATGGGGAGTAGGAAGAAATATTTAGACTGAGAAAACAGAAGTCGAGCAAGATAGGAAGAACCAGGATGGTACTTCTATTGGGCAATCCATGGACCTGGCTAAAACAAAACTTATACTTTTACCCCTAACTACCACCTTGAGGAAACAATGTGGTGTGAAATTCTTTCAGGACCTTTAAGTCGCTAAGCTCTCAGAGTTCCAAGGAACAAGCTGACCCAGTCAAGGCAAGAGCCTGACTAAAGGAAATATAGGAATCATTTGAGATTCTAAATAATTGACAAATCACAAAAGACTGTTTTTGTCACTTACCCTCCTAAGAGAGAGGCCACCCACTGGTAAAAGACCAAGAAAGGCACGGAGCAAGAGGTTATGATAAACTGATTAAAGTTCAGTCAATTGTTTTCGAGAAAGTAAATCCCAAGGTTAGGGATCTGTGTAAAAGCTTTAAGAGCCAGAACAAAGGCGGATGAATATGATGAATTATGAATCTAAGATTGTAAAAGTTGTAAAGATTCGTTCGGAGGACAAGAATCCCAGAACGACGTGATGTTTGAAGTAAATAATTAGTGGGTTCATGAAATGATTGTAAGAGAAAGGAAACCTTGAGATAGTTCGAAGGATAAATAATGAGACGCGGATAGACTGAGGAGACAAGAAAGTAGGAAATTAGGAAAATTGAATGAAGGAGGTGACCTTCAAGAATGTGAAATGTAAGACCGGTGGCATGATACCCAGAAAGGGAGACGCCGGGTATGAAAGACATCCCAACATTGAAATGACTGTTGAGATAAACAACAAAAGAAAATGAGGATTTATTAAGAAGATGTTCACGTTGAACACGACCAATATCTTCCAGAACATCCATGTTATCATTACCAAATCAGGAAAGAAAAGCAGATAACCATTGTTATCTTTTAGAGGCCATATGGATTGACCTCAATTTGAATAAGGATGCTATTTTGAAATTAGGTATAGACTATCGAGGTGGGAATGATGAATAAGATAATCTATCAAGGATATATGACTTAATTTATCCATGGAAGGATGCAAGTACCTTTTTAAAGGTGGAATTACGGATATAACTTTGATAATGTGAGATGAATACTAGGGGAATGCATAAAGGTTGGCATTTCACCCTTAATAGGAACAATATGAGTTTTGACAGTACAAATTGGAAGGACTAAGGTAACAACAACCTTCAATGATCAGGGGAGAAAGTTTTCAGAAGTACATAGACAATGGTTCTAGTATTAGTAAATGGTATTTTGATATGCCCTGTATCTAGGGAATACAGGAGGAACGATTTAAGGATAACCTTAGAGGTTTTATAAGGAGGAAGGTAATATTCGAAATTCTGAAGAATAGAAATTTTGATAAAGGAAATGTGACGTAAGTAAAAATAATGCCAAGCGGGGTACATGTTAAACCATGAGAAAGTATAGATTGAACCCAACGATGGTCAAGAATGGTGAAAACAAGAAGGACCCAAGATAAGGGACGTCCTAAGTACGATCGAGAGTCAGTCGTGACAATGATTAACCTCTAAAGACTGAGGCAATAACTTATGGAAAAATGGTGGTATTATTTTTTTTATATTTTTTTTACTCATCAGATTTTAAGGAAAACATCTTCACACAAGCAGTGATTGGAAATGAGGTAGAAAATTTAGTTGGAGATCGTTCAAACGACATTGACTGTAAGGAAATTTTACTATCAGGAAAAGCCAAAGAGGTGGCCGATACTTTAAAGGTAAGAGGATAATTATAGGCTCTTGTGCCAAAGGAATACAGTGATGATGGTTAAAGCTGTGATGGGTGTATTATGGTTTGGAAGATTGACATTCCTTCTGATGAATGTGCAATACCCAACCGTAATAGTAGTTGGTAAAGGTTTAATTCATATAATCGCCATGAGCGGGCTATCTATCTCAGAAGGTACTACCTTGAGATAAGCCAAGACCATATTTCAAAAAGGACTAGAAGAACCTTTGAGTTAAGTCTTCTATTTAAGGTATATGATTAAGAATGGTATTAACCTGCTATCGTTGCTTTGATTGAAACTCTTCTGCAATTTTATCTGCTTCATGTCATGAAAGTACGTCAGAATTTGGAGTGTTCTTCATGAATTATGAATGGTGATTATGTTAACTCCTTAGAAGAATTTGATATGACATGTATGGTGTAGCACCCCCAGATCCGGGGTCGGGAATCCGGGTTGTCACGGTCTTTCTTTCCACAATATCACTTTACTTAATTAATAATAAATACCCTCATGCTGTGACCCCACACTAACACACACCACAACTCGTTATAGTCTCAGAGATGAAATTGAAATAAGTACAAGTCTTTGAATCCATAATTTAAAATTATTACAACCCAAAATGATTACTTGATAATTTACAGTTAATTGCCATTATCTGCCACAAGTTATAATTATACATAATTGGATTCTCAAAAGTAGATGGTCTAACTACAATGGATCTACCTCTGCAGCTATAGCAGCCACAATATCAGCGGGAAGACGCGGGACGCTTTCCACGCGCTTGCGCTGGGTCTGCTGGAGTCTGGCCATCTCTCCTAACTGTTGTTGTGTGATGAAGACATAAAGCAAGAGTGAGCCTTACAGCTCGCAAGATAATATGTATAGTGATAACAATAATATAAGTATCTAAATGGATACTTAATAGCATCTCTATCATATGCAAGATAATTACTTGCTAGATATAAGTAAAAACAAGGAATGAAGTTACCAATACTACATCACACTTATATCATATAAAGTTACTTGAACTGCCACCGTTCAAAGTATTATAAGTTTTAAGAAAAACATCCCATAGATGAGACCACAAGTTAAGACTTGAATAGATTCAATCTTTGAAATATTATTGAATGAAAAAGTTATGAGATACTTTATTTAGTCCTGATATATATATATATATCCACATATATATATATATCCCGAAAACATTTCCTGGAACCTCTGTTATGTGAAGTATGAACAGAGTTCGAAACATCCAATGAATTTTGGAAAGGAAAAGAATTTTGGCATAAACCCGATATCTCGCTGATCAGGCAAAGATACCAATAAGTAACCTTTTCTACTAGTAGATGGACGAATTCCCCACTGGTCATCACCCTGGTCATAATTAAGACCTATGCTGGACTGCCACTCAGCCACTTATGCATTTGATGGACTCCCACTGAGCCACTTACACAATAATAGACCGTACCCCGGCCTGTCGCTTATGCCGACTCAATGAGAGGGGCTTACTTCCCGAACGTTGGGCAAGTAATCAATTCATTTACCAAATCTGCAACCTTGTTGCGAATATAAAATACACCACAGAGCCGGATTCCCCAGGTTTTGAGCGAGTATTTAAATCCCCTTTAAAAAGGAAGATCTTAAATATAAAAATGAGTTTTGGGATCCGCTCTGACTTTTAAAAATCATTTTGAAGACTCGAAAACTCTTTAAAGAGTGTTTGGAGTAAGGCTGATTTAATGAAGTAAATCAGTCCCCAGAATATTAGAAAATATCTGAATATTATTATTTAATTAATATTCCCATAAAGAATAATCTTTATAAAAATAATTGAAGTAGAAGTATTAAAACTTATACTTGAAACGAGTATTAAATAACCAAAGATATACTTATATGAAAGTATTATCTTTATTTGAATAATCGAAAATAAGTTTGATTATTAACACCTTATTCTTTAATAAAATAAAGAATATATTTCAGCAAATAATCGGAGTCATAGATCCTCAAATGAATATTCAAATAATATTCACTAATAATATATAAAAGAGTCATAAGCCCTCGAATGAATATTCAAATAATATTCAGATAAATAAATAAAAGGAGTCATACGCCTTCGAATAATATTCGAAATAATATTCAATAATAAAATAAAGTTTAAAGTTATCGAATAAACCTTATTCGATTAATAGTTTGGAAAACTATAACCATATATATATAAATATATATATATATATATCCATATCCATATATATATGAAATCTACTCGGGATCCTCGACTCCCGGTTTTAGAAAATATTTTCACCTTTGGGTCCCTATACTAAGGGTATAAGCAAGTTACCGCTATCCTCTAGCATAGGTATTATCAAATGAACCAACAGATATATATTTCAAGAATATGAAACAGGCATGCATATATACCATATCACATGCTACAATATATCGCAAAAATTTGCTAAATAACCAACATGCATCTATCGCAAGATAATGCATATACAAGTGTATTCATCACAACAACAGTATAACGGATAGAATACTTGCCTGAGCGACTTGGGGGTGAGAAAGGCTCGGGACGAGTCTGATAACCTATAAACAACAAGTAAGTTGGAATTAAACCAAAATCACTTGTAAATCTATGCTTTAGCTAACTTAGACTCTAATGCTAGTTTTACGCTCACCGATTCGCTTAAGTCACTCGGGTACCCTCGACTCCACCATTTTTAATAACTTAACCTTTACGAGTTTTAAAGCGATTCCTTCGCGAATGACTTACCAACTGCCTAACGCACTTACCATAAATGTTTCACACATTAATTAACCCTTTTTGGTCTTTAACCTATGTTTCAAAGTAAGGCGAGGGAAAAAGTTTCGTCCGCGAAACGCCGTTACTTGAAACGGTCGTTTCTCCTAAACCGTAAATCGGAATCGAACGAACTACATATCAAAACGAAGCTCGTAACATGAGCTATCTAAACATGGCAGTGGTCACAATTTAGCAGGGGGTTCTCGGGTCCTAATTCTATGCACAAAAACAGTCCAAAGAAAATCGGACGTTACGACGGCTATGTTTACGCGATTTCCCATTTTTTAAACTACCCACAATCAACACAAACCATCCTCAAATCCAACACACAACAAACACCCATCCTTATCACATCATAACAACCCCAACCAATTCAATTTAACCATTCATACTTATGCTTAAACTTTACTTTAATCATTCTTAAGTTTCTTTAAATCAAAACCACAAAATTACCATTTCATTTCACTACCATTCCAAATCTCAAACTCTAATCATAACAACAACTACAATAACATCCTACTCATCAAAATCACCTTATAATATATATGAACCTAGGGTTTGAAAATGGTATACCTTCCTTGAAGTGGTGGGTTGAGCTAGGAAGCCTTAAGAAGCTTGGAGAAGCCTTAGGAAAGCTTGGATCTTCAAGAAAACAAGAAAAAGTTCAAGTTAAAAACTTGAAAACACTATTCATTGTCTTCTTCATTGATTAAATGGAGAAGCTAGAGAAAGAATTAATGGCTTAAACTCATGATATAGCCATAACTAAGCATAAAGATGGTTAGGGAATTTTCTTACCAATTAAGGATGCTTGGATCTTGATTTTGGAAATTTTTTTCTTTGAAAAAGGCAAAAAGCCGAGAGCTAATATGAAGAACAATGCCTTGGCTGATTTTTTGATTTTTGATGAAATGATTTGCTAGTTGGTTGGCTTGGTTTTGTTTTTGATTTAGCAAATTACCACCTTGCCCTTGAATTTGTGTGGTCCTTAATCAACCACACCTCCCTTCTTCCATGTCATGCTTATGTCACCCTTATGATGTCATCCTCCCTTCCTTGTCTCCTTTCTATTGGTTGGATGACATCACTCCCATTAAACCCTTTGATTAGCTTCCTAATCGTTTGCCTAATGACCGCTGATCTGCTGTACGGTTCGCTTAACTTTCGTTCTCGTCTATCGTTTGAAGGATCATACCCGGGATCTTATTACTTAGGTTCCCTTAACCTTTCTCAATACATTACATTCCTTTTTATGATCCTCTATTATAATCCTTTAATTTAAATCCTTTTTATTCTGTTACCTTATACTCAATTCTCTCCGTATCTTATGGATTTCCGGGAAAAACCAAAGTGTTCGGAATTGGGTTCTGACGATATTTACATACACTTATATACTTCATATAGTACTAATAAAATCCCAGAATATCCATAACAGAACCCCTACATAGTGTGGTGTGAAAAGTTTTCTCATTCAGCTAAAACACTATTCACAAGGGTTACAAAAAGTTGAAAAATTTTGGGGTTATTACATATGGACTCCGTATGGTTAGCTATTAAGATTTCATAAAAAATGAATAACTACAGTAGGTCAGCGATGGACCACAGTAATGCAACAATGATTCTGCGAGTAATGAGTCGATTACAACCGTGAGAGTTGTATTGGAATGGATATTGAGATTGAGTACCACTAATCGGGTCGTGGTGGTGTATAAGTTATCATTGATAGACTAAGTAGATTATCTACCTATTAAATACTTATTCCTTCTTATCAATAGAGAGTCGTATTACTATACGAGGAAGGTTGCGGTGCAAGTATAGAAATCTAGTAACGATGATGTCTAGAATGAGATCCCAGATTCGATTTTCGATGTCGAGGGAGTTTCAAAGGTGATGGTGTATAAGCTCGAGGAAGAGCATGGGTCCATAGAACGATGGACGGAATAGCAAAAATATTTAGGCATGTGAAATACGATGCTATAATACTTGATGTTGATATATATACGTATATGTTTTGTTCTCCTATGTTAAACCTCTATAGTTCAGAGGTAGATTCCAAGTCATATATTTTATGGCAATAAATTTTTTTTACGTATATACAATTCTCTTCAGTTCGTTCTTTTCTCTTCTTTTCATTTCATGTAAGCTGAGAAGAACAACCCTTCCAGAAGGGGAGGTATTGCCGAATGACTATCTATCTGTGTGATAGAAGCCTAGTAGGATACCACATGTTGTTTAATTGCTTGTCAAGTACTAAAGGCTGGCCACCTTCTGTACTAACTATATAATAGAACAAGTGTTCATGATTATAGTGATCTCTCAACAAATTCCTTTACTTCTATATGATTGATCAAATTTTGGAAAATAGAAACAGCTGAAAAAGGAGTAGTAAAGTTATGGTGGTATTCGGAATGGAAACACATTCGTGATACTAAGGTTGACGTGGTTATTAAAAGGTTATAGAACGCTAACAAGCAAAAGTATAACCAGTATAATATTAGGAACGGAAGGTAGTAGCGATTATGAACTTGAAAAGAATGGGTATTAAGAAGCAAAAGCTCTAATGCTAAAAGCTATAATGAGAGTCTGTGCACATTCCTGAAAGCTCCTCCAAAATCTGGAGTTGAACCTTGGGTCTCGGTCTGAGACAATGGACGCTGGGACTCCATGTCGCGTCACTATTTCCTTAAGGTAAATGTCCACCAGTCTATTGACTGTGTATCTCTCGTTGATAGGAATGAAATGAGCTGACTTTGTCAGTCGGTCTATAATTACCCAAATGGCGTCGTGATTGGCTTTCGTCCTTGGTAAGCCTACAACAAAATCCATCGCTATCTGTTCCCATTTCCATTCGGGAATCTCCAGGGGTCGCAAAAGTCCACTGGGTCTCTGGTGCTCTGCCTTTACTCTTTGGCAAGTCAAACACTTGTTCACCCATTCTGCTACGTCCCTCTTCATGTTGGGCCACCAGTAATATTCCTTCAAATCCCTATACATCTTGGTACTTCCTGGGTGAATGGAATACCTTGAACTATGGCTTTCATCCAAAATCTCATCTTTAAGTTCTTGAACATTCGGAACCCAAATTCGGTAGGAGTACCTCATTATCCCTTTATCATCTTTCTCAGTATGGATCTCTTCTCCAGTCATTGACTCTCTGTCTTCATTCATTGTTTTCTCCTGGCACAATCTGATCTTTTCCAATAATTCTGGCTGCATTGAGATCTCGAAAAGCTTTTCAGTTCCGGTTCCGGTTACCTTTACCTCTATTTCCATTTTCTCAAAATCCCTTATCAATTCTTCCGAAGTCGTTATCATTCTGAGTCTTTCCTTTCTACTAAGGGCATCAGCCACCACATTGGCTTTCCCTGGATGATAGAGAATCTCACAATCGTAGTCCTTGATTAGTTCTAACCATCTCCTCTGGCGCATGTTGAGCTCTTTCTGCGTAAATATGTACTTGAGGCTCTTATGGTCTGTGAAAATCTCGCACTTCTCTCCATACAAGTAGTGCCTCCAAATTTTTAAAGCAAATACTATTGCCGCGAGCTCAAGGTCATGAGTAGGATATCTAACCTCGTATTCCTTCAGTTGTCTCGATGTATACGCGATAACTTTACCGTGCTGCATAAGCACACATCCTAATCCTTTGTGCGACGCGTCACTATATCACAAAATCTCCTTTTCCATCCGGCAATGCCAATACCGGAGCCGTTATCAACCTTTTCTTTAATTCCTGAAAACTGTTCTCGCATTTCTCCGTCCATTCAAACTTCTCTGTCTTACGAGTAAGTCGTGTCAAAGGGGCTGCGATCTTCGCAAAGTCCTGCACAAATCTACGATAGTAGCCGGCCAATCCTATGAAACTCCTTACCTCTGTGGGTGTGGTTGGCCTTTCCCAATTTGAGACCGCCTCTATCTTGGAGGGGTCGACCAATACTCCTTCTTTATTGATCACATGTCCTAAAAACTGTACTTCATTCCGCCAGAATTCACACTTCGAGAATTTGGCATATAACTGCTCCTCTCTGAGTATTCCTAGAGCTATCCTCAAATGCTCTGCATGTTCTGCCTCAGTCCTTGAGTAGATCAAAATATCATCGATAAAAACTATCACACACTTGTCCAAGTACTTCTTAAATACTCTATTCATTAAATCCATGAAGGCCGCTGGGGCGTTGGTTAATCCAAAGGACATTACCAAGAACTCATAATGCCCATACCTGGTACGGAACGCTGTCTTGGAAATATCTTCGGGCTTAATCTTTAGTTGGTGATATCCAGTTCTCAGGTCAATCTTGGAAAAATAAACAGCATCCTTTAGCTGGTCGAACAGATCGTCTATTCTAGGTAATGGGTACCTGTTCTTTATGGTTAGCTTGTTCAACTCTCGATAGTCTATGCACAACCTCATGCTCCCATCTTTCTTCTTAACAAATAAAACTGGTGCTCCCCACGGAGACACACTGGGTCTTATCATACCCTTATCCAAGAGTTCCTGCAATTGGATAGCTAATTCCTTCATTTCTAACGGGGCTAACCGGTAAGGTGCTTTTGAAACTGGCGCCGTCCCTGGGGCCAACTCAATAGCAAATTCAATCACTCTATCGGGTGGTAATCCCGGAAGGTCTTGGGGG
This sequence comes from Apium graveolens, assembly GCF_009905375.1. Classification (NCBI taxonomy): domain Eukaryota; kingdom Viridiplantae; phylum Streptophyta; class Magnoliopsida; order Apiales; family Apiaceae; genus Apium; species Apium graveolens. The sequence goes on along the minus strand of NC_133655.1, from coordinate 24,066,874 downwards.
AATACATCTTCAAATTCGTTGACTACTGGAATATCTTGTAAGTTGGGCACCTCCTTCTGTGTGTCCACCACATAGGCTAGGTAAGCCTCACTTCCTTTTCGTAGCATCCTTTTGGCCTGAGCCATGGTCAAAAATTTCTGCGTCTGCCTTTTTCCTCTAAATATAATTTCTTTCTTCCCGGGGATATTTAACTTAACTTTCTTCCCTTTACAGTCTATCTGAGCATCGTTGCTAGATAGCCAGTCCATTCCCAAAATTACATCAAACTCCCCTAATTTAAAAGGAATCAGATCAACACTGAAAGATTGCTCCCCTATGCCTATCTCGCAGGCGGGGTGAATCTGGTTAACAGGAATAATTTCACGATTGGCTATTTCTACTTGTAAGGGTTCTATCAAAGGTTTAGCCTTAAGTCTTAACTTACGCGCAAAGTCCTTTGATATAAAAGATTTAGTTGCTCCCGAATCAAATAAAACAATTGCACTGACTGAATTTAGAGAAAGGGTACCTGCTATCACATCTGAATCTTTCATAGCATCCTGGACTGTCATGTTGAAAGTCCTCACAGTAGGTGGCTTATTAGAAGCAGCCCTGCTTGCTCCCGAAGCTGCTGGTTTGTTCATTGGGCAATCCTTCTTCCAATGACCCTGGCGTCCACACTGATGACAATTGGTGGTTGGAACAACGGCAGGGGTTGATGATGGGCACTTAGTTGAATAGTGGCCTTCCCGACCGCACTTAAAACAGGTTACTGGCCTTTCCTTACACTCCCCAGTGTGGTTCCTTCCACATCTGTTACAGGCTGGCAATGGGGGTCGAGACTGGTTGGAATAGGACATTCTTGACTTCTGGCCGCCCTGGCTCACACTCACACTCATTGGTCGCTTAAACCCAGTGTTCCTTCCTGGCAGGGACACTGCTCCTCGATTAAACCTAGTTGGGAAGCTCCTTCCTGCGGAACCTCCACCCATGCTCATACTTTTCCTCTTTATTCCTTTCTTCTCTCTTTCCTTCTGCATCTGTTCACTTCCGACTTCTACAATCGTTGCTTTTTGCACCATAGTGGCATAGTCCGTAAGCTCAAGGATTGCCACCCTATTCTGAATCCATGGTTTCAGTCCCTGCTGAAACCTCCTAGCTTTCTTTTCCTCGGTGCTCACAAACTCTGGCACAAACCTTGATAACTCAGTAAATTTCGCTTCGTACTCTGCTACAGACAAGTTATTCTGCTTTAGCTCTAAGAACTTGAGCTCCATCTGGTTTTCCATAAACCTCGGGAAATACTTTCCCAGAAACAACTGACTAAATCTCTCCCAGGTTATAATAGCATCTGTCTCCATGTTTTTCTTGGCCTCCCACCAGTAGTTAGCTTCTCCTTTCAGAAGGTAGGTAGCAAATACAGTTTTCTGTGCCTCATCGATACTCAAAATCTCAAAAGATTTCTCCATTTCCTTTAACCATGCCCTTGCCTCAACTGGGTCGGCTGATCCGTGGAACTCAGGGGGCTTAAGGGACTTAAAAGCCCTGAAAGAGTTTGCCACAGCATTGTTACTTCCTTGAGGGGGTGGGTTGGGTTGACGTTCCAAATTCTGTCTTAGGAGTTGCATAAACTGGCCCATGGGATCCATGCCTGGGTTTGGTACTGGTTGCTCAACCTCGGTTTCTCCTTCTTCAGCCTCTATCTCGAATCCCTCAACATCATACGTTTCCTCTTCCTCTTCATACAGGGAGTCATCCTGTTCCACATAATCCTCATCTTCCTCTTCACTGTGTTCTTGGTTTCTATTGTCCTGATTATGGCTTCCCTGGTCCTCAGACCCAGGGTTCGCCCTAGTTCCAATCTTTCTTGGCGGCATGATTCTGATAATAATAAAAACAATTATTGGGAAAATTCAACGTTAGGTCACAATCATATACAACATTGTGCCTTGCACAGCTCTTATAATGGGGAGAACGTATAACGCAGTTCTATTATTTTAAGAAAGTTCTAATACGAAGTGCAGTAATAATAATAATAAAACAGTGATCCCGTCACTATGGAACTGAACCGAAAGGAAACAAATATATACATAATGCGAGAATACATAGTTTGATCTGGTCAAAAGTACAACAGTGCTACAGTCATCTATGGGTCTCTGAGCTGTCATCATCAGGAATCCAAGATAGTGGTGGAGGGGTAGGGGCTCTGACCACCGGAAGTGTGGGTAAAGGGATACCAACATACACTACCATAGATCCAACACGCTCCTCAGCTACTGGGACCTCATCCGGGTCCTCCTCATCTGGAATAGCAATAACCTCTGTCTCTGACTCCTCTGAGGGGTCCTCCTCATCTGAAACAGCAATGACCTCCGTCTCAGGCTCCTCTGGGGGGTCCTCCTCATCCTCCTCCATCTCAGGCTCCTCCTGATCCTCAACATCCAGCAATGCCTCATCATGCTCACGCTCGTACATCTCAGGGTCCTCCATCTCAGGCGCCTACACATTAAACGAGCTAAATTACTATCATGATACTTATAAGGGTTCCCGTAAGGGTTTTAGCTGTCAGTACTACTTTAAGTAGTCCGACCATGAACTTGGCAAGAGTTCTTATTATCTTTGTGAGTTTATTATTTTATCGTCGCATCATCTCTGAGGTTTATAACGCTTAGCTCTGATACCATTTCTGTAGCACCCCCAGATCCGGGGTCGGGAATCCGGGTTGTCACGGTCTTTCTTTCCACAATATCACTTTACTTAATTAATAATAAATACCCTCATGCTGTGACCCCACACTAACACACACCACAACTCGTTATAGTCTCAGAGATGAAATTGAAATAAGTACAAGTCTTTGAATCCATAATTTAAAATTATTACAACCCAAAATGATTACTTGATAATTTACAGTTAATTGCCATTATCTGCCACAAGTTATAATTATACATAATTGGATTCTCAAAAGTAGATGGTCTAACTACAATGGATCTACCTCTGCAGCTATAGCAGCCACAATATCAGCGGGAAGACGCGGGACGCTTCCCACGCGCTTGCGCTGGGTCTGCTGGAGTCTGGCCATCTCTCCTAACTGTTGTTGTGTGATGAAGACATAAAGCAAGAGTGAGCCTTACAGCTCGCAAGATAATATGTATAGTGATAACAATAATATAAGTATCTAAATGGATACTTAATAGCATCTCTATCATATGCAAGATAATTACTTGCTAGATATAAGTAAAAACAAGGAATGAAGTTACCAATACTACATCACACTTATATCATATAAAGTTACTTGAACTGCCACCGTTCAAAGTATTATAAGTTTTAAGAAAAACATCCCATAGATGAGACCACAAGTTAAGACTTGAATAGATTCAATCTTTGAAATATTATTGAATGAAAAAGTTATGAGATACTTTATTTAGTCCTGATATATATATATATCCACATATATATATATCCTGAAAACATTTCCTGGAACCTCTGTTATGTGAAGTATGAACAGAGTTCGAAACATCCAATGAATTTTGGAAAGGAAAAGAATTTTGGCATAAACCCGATATCTCGCTGATCAGGCAAAGATACCAATAAGTAACCTTTTCTACTAGTAGATGGACGAATTCCCCACTGGTCATCACCCTGGTCATAATTAAGACCTATGCTGGACTGCCACTCAGCCACTTATGCATTTGATGGACTCCCACTGAGCCACTTACACAATAATAGACCGTACCCCGGCCTGTCGCTTATGCCGACTCAATGAGAGGGGCTTACTTCCCGAACGTTGGGCAAGTAATCAATTCATTTACCAAATCTGCAACCTTGTTGCGAATATAAAATACACCACAGAGCCGGATTCCCCAGGTTTTGAGCGAGTATTTAAATCCCCTTTAAAAAGGAAGATCTTAAATATAAAAATGAGTTTTGGGATCCGCTCTGACTTTTAAAAATCATTTTGAAGACTCGAAAACACTTTAAAGAGTGTTTGGAGTAAGGCTGATTTAATGAAGTAAATCAGTCCCCAGAATATTAGAAAATATCTGAATATTATTATTTAATTAATATTCCCATAAAGAATAATCTTTATAAAAATAATTGAAGTAGAAGTATTAAAACTTATACTTGAAACGAGTATTAAATAACCAAAGATATACTTATATGAAAGTATTATCTTTATTTGAATAATCGAAAATAAGTTTGATTATTAACACCTTATTCTTTAATAAAATAAAGAATATATTTTAGCAAATAATCGGAGTCATAGATCCTCAAATGAATATTCAAATAATATTCACTAATAATATATAAAAGAGTCATAAGCCTTCGAATGAATATTCAAATAATATTCAGATAAATAAATAAAAGGAGTCATACGCCTTCGAATAATATTCGAAATAATATTCAATAATAAAATAAAGTTTAAAGTTATCGAATAAACCTTATTCGATTAATAGTTTGGAAAACTATAACCATATATATATATATATATATATATATATATATATATATCTATATCCATATATATATGAAATCTACTCGGGATCCTCGACTCCCGGTTTTAGAAAATATTTTCACCTTTGGGTCCCTATACTAAGGGTATAAGCAAGTTACCGCTATCCTCTAGCATAGGTATTATCAAATGAACCAACAGATATATATTTCAAGAATATGAAACAGGCATGCATATATACCATATCACATGCTACAATATATCGCAAAAATTTGCTAAATAACCAACATGCATCTATCGCAAGATAATGCATATACAAGTGTATTCATCACAACAACAGTATAACGGATATAATACTTGCCTGAGCGACTTGGGGGTGAGAAAGGCTCGGGACAAGTCTGATAACCTATAAACAACAAGTAAGTTGGAATTAAACCAAAATCACTTGTAAATCTATGCTTTAGCTAACTTAGACTCTAATGCTAGTTTTACGCTCACCGATTCGCTTAAGTCACTCGGGTACCCTCGACTCCACCATTTTTAATAACTTAACCTTTACGAGTTTTAAAGCGATTCCTTCGCGAATGACTTACCAACTGCCTAACGCACTTACCATAAATGTTTCACACATTAATTAACCCTTTTTGGTCTTTAACCTATGTTTCAAAGTAAGGCGAGGGAAAAAGTTTCGTCCGCGAAACGCCGTTACTTGAAACGGTCGTTTCTCCTAAACCGTAAATCGGAATCGAACGAACTACATATCAAAACGAAGCTCGTAACATGAGCTATCTAAACATGGCAGTGGTCACAATTTAGCAGGGGGTTCTCGGGTCCTAATGCTATGCACAAAAACAGTCCAAAGAAAATCGGACGTTACGACGGCTATGTTTACGCGATTTCCCATTTTTTAAACTACCCACAATCAACACAAACCATCCTCAAATCCAACACACAACAAACACCCATCCTTATCACATCATAACAACCCCAACCAATTCAATTTAACCATTCATACTTATGCTTAAACTTTACTTTAATCATTCTTAAGTTTCTTTAAATCAAAACCACAAAATTACCATTTCATTTCACTACCATTCCAAATCTCAAACTCTAATCATAACAACAACTACAATAACATCCTACTCATCAAAATCACCTTATAATATATATGAACCTAGGGTTTGAAAATGGTATACCTTCCTTGAAGTGGTGGGTTGAGCTAGGAAGCCTTAAGAAGCTTGGAGAAGCCTTAGGAAAGCTTGGATCTTCAAGAAAACAAGAAAAAGTTCAAGTTAAAAACTTGAAAACACTATTCATTGTCTTCTTCATTGATTAAATGGAGAAGCTAGAGAAAGAATTAATGGCTTAAACTCATGATATAGCCATAACTAAGCATAAAGATGGTTAGGGAATTTTCTTACCAATTAAGGATGCTTGGATCTTGATTTTGGAAATTTTTTTCTTTGAAAAAGGCAAAAAGCCGAGAGCTAATATGAAGAACAATGCCTTGGCTGATTTTTTGATTTTTGATGAAATGATTTGCTAGTTGGTTGGCTTGGTTTTGTTTTTGATTTAGCAAATTACCACCTTGCCCTTGAATTTGTGTGGTCCTTAATCAACCACACCTCCCTTCTTCCATGTCATGCTTATGTCACCCTTATGATGTCATCCTCCCTTCCTTGTCTCCTTTCTATTGGTTGGATGACATCACTCCCATTAAACCCTTTGATTAGCTTCCTAATCGTTTGCCTAATGACCGCTGATCTGCTGTACGGTTCGCTTAACTTTCGTTCTCGTCTATCGTTTGAAGGATCATACCCGGGATCTTATTACTTAGGTTCCCTTAACCTTTCTCAATACATTACATTCCTTTTTATGATCCTCTATTATAATCCTTTAATTTAAATCCTTTTTATTCTGTTACCTTATACTCAATTCTCTCCGTATCTTATGGATTTCCGGGAAAAACCAAAGTGTTCGGAATTGGGTTCTGACGATATTTACATACACTTATATACTTCATATAGTACTAATAAAATCCCAGAATATCCATAACAGAACCCCTACATAGTGTGGTGTGAAAAGTTTTCTCATTCAGCTAAAACACTATTCACAAGGGTTACAAAAAGTTGAAAAATTTTGGGGTTATTACATATGGACTCCGTATGGTTAGCTATTAAGATTTCATAAAAAATGAATAACTACAGTAGGTCAGCGATGGACCACAGTAATGCAACAATGATTCTGCGAGTAATGAGTCGATTACAACCGTGAGAGTTGTATTGGAATGGATATTGAGATTGAGTACCACTAATCGGGTCGTGGTGGTGTATAAGTTATCATTGATAGACTAAGTAGATTATCTACCTATTAAATACTTATTCCTTCTTATCAATAGAGAGTCGTATTACTATACGAGGAAGGTTGCGGTGCAAGTATAGAAATCTAGTAACGATGATGTCTAGAATGAGATCCCAGATTCGATTTTCGATGTCGAGGGAGTTTCAAAGGTGATGGTGTATAAGCTCGAGGAAGAGCATGGGTCCATAGAACGATGGACGGAATAGCAAAAATATTTAGGCATGTGAAATACGATGCTATAATACTTGATGTTGATATATATACGTATATGTTTTGTTCTCCTATGTTAAACCTCTATAGTTCAGAGGTAGATTCCAAGTCATATATTTTATGGCAATAAATTTTTTTTACGTATATACAATTCTCTTCAGTTCGTTCTTTTCTCTTCTTTTCATTTCATGTAAGCTGAGAAGAACAACCCTTCCAGAAGGGGAGGTATTGCCGAATGACTATCTATCTGTGTGATAGAAGCCTAGTAGGATACCACATGTTGTTTAATTGCTTGTCAAGTACTAAAGGCTGGCCACCTTCTGTACTAACTATATAATAGAACAAGTGTTCATGATTATAGTGATCTCTCAACAAATTCCTTTACTTCTATATGATTGATCAAATTTTGGAAAATAGAAACAGCTGAAAAAGGAGTAGTAAAGTTATGGTGGTATTCGGAATGGAAACACATTCGTGATACTAAGGTTGACGTGGTTATTAAAAGGTTATAGAACGCTAACAAGCAAAAGTATAACCAGTATAATATTAGGAACGGAAGGTAGTAGCGATTATGAACTTGAAAAGAATGGGTATTAAGAAGCAAAAGCTCTAATGCTAAAAGCTATAATGAGAGTCTGTGCAATAGACTTGAAAGAATTTGGAATGATCACTTAACGCGGATTGAGTTTTCTTACGATAATAGATCGTATGTCAGTATCGAGATATCGCCTTATGAGATCCTTGAGGGAACACAATGTCGATCTCCCTTATGTTAGGATGATGTTGCAGAACGCAAGATGCTCGGACCAGCAGTGGTCCAAAGGACCAAGGATATAATAGATCTAATCAGAGGACGGCTGGTAGTAGCCCAAGATGGACATACAAAGTATGTTGATTCGACACAAAAGGACAAAGAATTGGAAATAGGGGACCTAGTAATGTTAAAGGTATCCCTTGGAAAGGATTGATGAGGTTCAGAAAGAAAAGAAAGCTAAGCCCACGAATTGTTGGACCCTTTGAGGTATTAAGACATATTGGGAAGTTAGCATATGAGCTAGCCCTACCCCCGAACATGTAGCAAGTTCATAACGTGTTCCACATATCAATGTTAAAGAAGTGTAATTCAGATGCCAGATAAATAGGGGCATATGAGCGCATAGACATGCAACTCGACGTAACCTATATGGAGCAACCAGGAAGGGTTATAGACTGAAAAAGGGACAAGTGCTTAGGAGAAGGGTTATCAAACTATTCAGAGTTTGATGGAAGAACCACAATGTGGGAAAATTTACTTGAGAGTTAGAAAGTGCAATGCTACGAAAGTATCCCTATTCATTTTCTATCTGATTCCGGGACGGAATCCTTTTAAGGAGGGGAGACTGTAATAACCCCAATTTTTGGAATTTTTTTGAAACCCTTATGAATAGTAATTTTGCTGATTATGCTGAATAAGAAAACTTTTCATACCACACTATGTAGGGGTTCTTCTATTGTTATTCTGAGATCTTATTAGTACTTTATATGGGATATAAGTGTATGTAAAGATCGTCAGAATCCAAATTCGAACACTTTGATTTTTACCGAAAATCCACCAGATACCAAAAGAATTGAGTATAAGGTAACAGGATAAAAGGGATTTAAATTCAAGGATTATAAGAGGGGATCATAAAAGGAATATAATGTATTGAGAAAGGTTAAGGGAACCCAAGTAATAAGATCCCGAGTATGATCCCTCAAACGATAAACGAGAACGAAAGTTAAGCGAACCGTATAACAGATCAGCGATCATTAACCAAGTAATTAGGAGTTAATCAAAGAGGTTAATGATGATGAGGTCATCACACCAACAAGAAGAAGATAAGGGTGGGAAGATGACATAAGTGGATGATATAAGCATGACCAAATGAGAAGGTGTTGTTGGTTGATTTCAAGCCACACAAATTTTACCATGGTAAAAGGTTAATTAACAACAAAAATAAAGCAACCAAGAGAAAACAAATCAAAAACACAAAACACAAGTTGACTTTCACTTTCAAGAACATCAAGCTCTCGGCTTTTCTTCATTTTCAAAGAGAAAAAAATCAAAATCCAAGATCCAAGCATTGTTAAATTGCAAGGTAATTATCCAAGGTTCCTTATGATTAGTTATGGATATCCTATAAGTTTAAGCTTCAAATTCCTTCACAATCTCTTCCAATAATTCAAGGAAGAAGATGGTGAATAGTAACTTTCAAAAAATAACTTTAGTTTTCTTGAATTTTTATGAAAGTTTAAGGTTATACAAGCAAGGATCAAGGTTCTTTAGGCATTCAAAGCTCTTGTGTTGTGTTAAGAAGCTTCAAGAAGGTATAAACTCCAAACCCTAGCTTTAGTTTTGAGTATTTAGGAATGGTTATGATTGATATAGTATATTTGAAGCATGATGCTTGTTTATTTAAAGTTTGGTTGAGTTTGTAGAGATTAGTTGGTTTTGTGATGTTTTTGGAGTTGTAAATCTTGGTTATTAGTTAAAGAACTTAAGAATAGTTTTAGTTCATGTTTGAGATTAATATAAACTGGAAAAACTTGAGTTGTTGGAGCTGTTGTAGTGATGTATGGATGGAGTTTGGTTGTATGGATGAATTGTGGTTGGTTTGTGGTTGAATTGGAGTAGAATAAAAATTGGTAATCGCGTAAACATAGCCGTCGTAATGTCCGATTTACTTTAGACTGTTTTTGTTCTTAACATCAGGACCCGAGAACTCACTGGTAGGTTTTGACAATTGCCATAATTAGATAGTTCATGTTACGAGCTTCGTTTTGATATGTGGTTTGTTTGAATCCGATGTACGGTTTAGGAGAAACGACCGTTTTAAGTAACGGCGTTTCGCGAACGAACCATTACCCCTCGCCTTACTTTGAAACATTGGTTAAAGACCTTAAATGCCTAATTGGAGTATGAAACATTTATGTAAAGTGTATTAGGCAGTTGGTAAGGCACTCGCGAAAGAATCGCCTTAAAACTCTTAATGGTTAATTTATTAAAAATGGTGGAGCCGAGGGTACTCGAGCGACTTAAGAGAATCATTAAGCGCAAAACGAGCGTTAGAGTCTAATTGGTTAAAGTATAGATCCTTAAGCGACTTTGGTTTAATTCCAACTTATATGTGGTTTATAGGTTACCAGACTCATCCCAGGACTTTTACCACCCCTAGTAGCTCAGGCAAGTTTTCTACCCGTTATACTGTTGTTGTGATGTATACTATGTATATGCATTATCTTGTGATAGATGCATGATGGTTAATTAGCAAATTATTGCGATATATTGTAGCATGTGATATGGTATATATGCATGCCTGTTTCGTAATCTTGATACATATATCTGTTGATTCAGTTGATAATACCTATGCTAGAGATAAGCGGTATTTGCGTATACCCTTAGGATAGGGCACCCAAAGGTGAACATTTTTCTAAAACCGGGAGTCGATGTTCCCGAGTATAATATATATATATATATATATTTATATATATATGAATAGTTTTCAAAACTATTATTCGAATAAGATTTATTTGATAACTTTATTTTATTAATGAATATTATTTTGAATATTCATTCGAGGACTTATGGCTCCGATTAATTACTAATTATTATTCTTTATTTTATTAAGGAATAATGTGTCGATAATCAAACTCACTTTTGATTATTCAAATAAAGATAGTACTTTCGTATAAGTATATCTTTGGTTATTTAATATTCATTGCAAGTATAAGTTTTAAAACTTCTACTTCAATTATTTTTATAAAGATTATTCTTTATGGAAATATTATTTAAATAATAATATTCGGATATTTTCAAATAAATTAGGACTGATTTATTTTATTAAATCAGCATCACTCCAAACATTCTTAAAAATGTTTTTGAGTCTTCAAAATGATTTTAAAGGTTAGGGCGGATCCCAAAACTCATTTTTATATTGAAGATCCTCCTTTCGAAGGGGATTTAAATACTCGCTCAAAACCTGAGGGATCCGGCTCTGTGGTGTATTGTATATTCGCAACAAGGTTGCTATTTTGATAAAAGAATTTTTGATTACTTACCCAACACTCGGGAAGTAAAATTCTTGGAACAAGTTAATTCATTAACAGTCATCGCCTGGGAAATATCGGTGAGTTCTCCTTTCCAACTAGATACGACTTCTTGGTGGAGCCGTATCAACAAGTTTCTACTTGGGGAAAGGGGGACCGAGCTTTACATTTCAGAGTCATGGATTTCATCTGAACTAGGAGTGGCGTAAGTGGTCGAGTGGCGCCGGCCCAGCCTTATTATATTGGCCCAATTGGCCTGGAAGTTCCGCTCAGACGGTCCATTCCTTAGGACTCCAGTGTTCGGTTGACAAGTAAATACGATAGGTTCTCCTCTACATGTAGAAAATGGTGGGGTTGCATTACTACGACTGATCATCGTAAGTGGTCTTCCTGGCGCGGCAAACTTCCGTAATGAGTTCATCATCCAATTGGATATTTCTGCAACACTACCCAGAGCACTTCGATAGAAAGGCTACGGTTGGGCGATTGTTGAGTGTTGGAAGGGTCAAGTTTTCAAAATGATGTTTGCATCAAATGAAGTATCTCGTATCTTCATTTTATTTTGATGATATTTTTTAAAGATTGATTCTATACAAGTTTTGTCTTGTAGCTTAATCTACGGGATGAACTATTTATACATTGAATGGTGGTAGTTCAAGTAGAATTCAGAAAAGATATAAGTATATTGGAGTATCCTATAACTTCATCTTTTAAACTTATATCTAGTTAATGATTGTCTTATGAATGACAAAGGTTTCAGAAAAATGTTGAGACAAGGTTAGATATATGAGATCACCTTGCAACGATATTTTTATACAGTTACAAACTGGAACTCTGTGTATATTATACATGTCAGAGGATTTCAAAGATTGTGAAAAGTATATATGTATATATATACTGAATAATTTTGCGACTTGGTCGCGTTAAGATATCAGCTTGGTTCATTTCTTCTTGACCAAGACTTTCATGAGTACTATGAGAATGCTCATATATTGTTAATTATTATACATAATATTTTAGTGGGCTTGTTGCTCACCCTTGCTTTCTTCTTTCATCACACAATAACAGATAGAAAAGATGAAGAGGACCAAGCTTCCAATCCGCAAGCGGTTAGGAAACGTTCCGCAGTTTTCTGGAAGCGTTGATGCCGCTGTAGCTGAGGTAGAAATTACCAATAGGCTAGACTTTCAACTTCTGATGTACCAGACTTATGTATCTATATGAATTGTAATAATGGCAAAGAAATGTAAATTTATTCAGAAACCCTTTTAAGGTGTAACGATTTATAATTGTGGAATAAAATGACTTGTGTTATTTTTTGGTATTCATCTCTGAGACTATAACTTGTGGTGTGTGTGTGTGTATATTGTGGGGTCACAGAACTCAGTAGTTGGTTGACTGTTAAGATTAAGTATTGATAAGGGAAATGGAACTCGTGACAACCCGAATCCCCGACCCCGGATTTGGGGGTGTTACATGTGCCAAATGTCAATTCTATGCCTCTGTTCCCAAATTGCCTCTCGTGCTCCCCTGTAGCAGTTTTGTCCCATATTCCTTTCGACACTTTGGGAATGGACATCATGGGACTTTCCTGCCAGGAAAGGGAAACATCTGATTCCTGTTAGTAGCTGTGGATTATATGATCAAATAGGTTGAAGCCAATTCCGTCGCCCACACCACTTCATTGGTCTGTAGAAAGTTCTTTCATGAATACATTGTTACACGCTTCGGTGTACCTCGCATCTTGATCACTGGCAATGGGAGACAATTCATTGAGGCTAATTTTGAGGAATATATGATAACCTACGGAATACAACACCGAAGATCTTATGTAGTCTACCCACAGTCCAAAGCCCAAGTTGAAGTCACTAATCGAAGCCTTCTTCATAGTTTGAGGAAAATTGTATAACACCCGAAAAATCTTGGATAGAGGAATTGCCGAACATTTTTTAGGCCTATCGCACTTATACCCATAAATCCACCAGAGAGAGCCCCTTTCGGCTAACATATGGCACTAAAGCTCTTATACCCGTGGAAATTGGGGAGCCTTCTTCCCGAGTTCAGGGTAAAAACCCTTAATTGAATCCGCAAGGCTTGCGAACTTACCTGGATCTTCTTGAAGAAAGGAGGGAGAATGCCTTTATCCGCATGGCCAACTATAAACAGAAGATGACTCTTCACTTCATCAAAGTACGCCCCCGTCAGTTTTAAATTGAAGATCAAGTACTTGGAGCCACCTCTGTTCCAACCCCTGCCAAGAATAAAAAATTGGATCCAACCTGGGAAGGCCCTTATGTTGTAACCCAAGCCACCCGACCTGGAACCTATCATCTTGCCCAGTTATCAGGAGAATCTCTCCCCAGCATCTGGCATGCCACTCACCTGCTTTTACCAGTATGTACCCCTTTTATTTTTAGTAATCACCTTTTGGAGGTTTATAATTAGAGGCCTAAAATATCTGTCTAAATTGTTGTAGTTTTTCTTCATACTAATGTGTGCTTTAATATATATATATATATGTATATATATATGTATGTACGTATCTTAGAAAAGCCCCACTTAAGGCTCGGGCTTAGACCCTCATCACAATTACTTCTTACTAAGCCAACGAAAGCGGCCTTTAGCCTGCGACACAAGTAATTCTGTTCCACAGCTATTTGTTACAAAGCCAATATAAGCAGCCTACAGACTGCGACACACATAGTTTGACTTCATAACTATTTGATTACAAAGCCAATATAAACAACCTACAGACTACGATACAAATAGTTTACCTTCATAACTATTTGATTATAAAGCCAACATAAGCAGCCTACAGACCGCCGCACAAATAGTTTACTTTTATAACCATCTATTATGATGGTTAACAATTACTCTAGTTATGATGGTTCATTTCCAAGACAATAACCTGTAAGTGTGTGTGTGATAAGTGTGGGGTCGTGAAGTGTGAGTATTTATTGTAGTGTGAGTTGTGTGAGTTTAGATAGCATGGCTTCCGAGACTCCTGATCCCGGGTTTTGGGGCGCCACAGAAATGGTATCAGAGCATTAGGTTATCAAATCTTGGAAACGATAGGATATAAAATGCGTAGACATAAGAATAATAAAACAATCAATTAGAGCTCAAGTCGAGTTCGTCGTCGGGCTACACGGGTTGTCTTGACCGTTTTACCCTCAAAAGAATTCCAACTCCAAGTTAGTAACACCTTGCCTATTGTGTCAGGTACAAGTGGAGCCTATGAGGGAGGTTGATCCTGTTGATGATGTCATGATTCCTGAGCGTGACCCTATTCCCGAGCCAGAGAGCCCACCCATTGATGACTCAGACGATGACCCTACTGAGGATGTCCTAGAGGAGGAGACTGAGCTTCCTGTCCCCGTAGCTAATGGCGTAGTTTGGAGAGATGTAGAGATGTACCCTCACCAGGCTATTCGCTCTCTTACACCACCCCCAGGGATCCAGAGCCCTATGTCCTATACTGATGATGATGATGAGAAGGCGATACGCGCACAGTTCCATGAGGTCCATAACATATCTTCTAGTGACCCAGATTCACCTCTACCACCACCGACGACCATGCATGTAGCCGTACACGACTGGATAGTGGGTCAGCTTAATGCTGAGATCACTGCGACATCTGCTCGCATTGCGGAGTTACGCCAGGCACTGACAGCTGAGAGGGCCACCCGATTAGGATACCCAGGAGATTTCAGAGCTGCTTCCCCAGCCATATCCCGCAGGGATATCGATGGGATCGAGCTCCGTACCAGGGTTCAGATGAGGATGACATCAGTGGGAGGATACATCCTGGTAGTGGATGCAGAGATGATGATTGTAGGAGCGATGAGGAGGGTGCGTGACCTCACTCGCAGTGATAGTGACTGAGAGACTAGTGACTAGATATAGACCTTGAAGAAGGCTGGGTGACTTGTCACCAATTTTGATAGGATAGCTAGTAGTAGATAGCGTTCCTAGCCCTTCAGGGTACACGGCTTATGTATTTTCATTTCAGTATTCAGAGCAAGTAGTGATAGATTGTAATCAGGCATGTACGAACTCGGCTAGTTGTTTCATCCCCAAGATATAGATGGGAGATCTTATTAATATATATCTAAGCAGTTATTAAGAAATGATGTCTATATTTTTGCACTTTATAAAACCTGTTAAATAATAAATGACATGCTTACATATGAATAAAATAACCCAACTGTTATAATTATGTGACCAATTTTCTTTATTAGAACAATGCCACCCCGTAGAAGAGGAACCAGGGCACAGCCCGCATAATCTGTTAGCCAACAACGAGGTGACCCAGTAGTAAATGAGGAGAGTGAAGAAGACCTAGACTATAATGAATATGATGAGGAAGAATATACAGAAGAAGAGGTTGAGGATACCCATCAGGGAGGGAACCCCATGAATGAATTTATAGAACTGCTAAGAGCAAATCTGAACCAACAGCCTATTCCACCACAGCCTCATGTTGCCCAATCGACTGCAGCTACTGCCTTTAGAGCCTTCAAATCTCTCAAACCCCCAGAGTTTCTAGGATCTGCCGACCCCGTTGAAGCACGGGCCTGGCTCAAAGAAATAGAAAAGTCCTTCGAGATACTAGGTATTGAGGAACGATATAAGACCATTTTCGCTTCTTACATGCTGAAAGGAGAAGCTAACTACTGGTGGGAGTCCAAACGAAACCTAGAAACTGATGCTGTGATTCCATGGGATAGATTTACCCGACTGTTCTTAGACAAGTACTTCCCTAGGTTTATGGAAACCCAGATGGAGATTAGGTTTCTGGAGTTGAAACAGGATAAGATGACTGTGGCAGAATATGAGGCCAAATTTACTGAGTTGTCTAGATTTGTGCCTGAGTTTGTGAATATCGAAGAAAAGAAAGTGCGAAGGTTTCAACTTGGTCTGAAACAGGGGATACAGAACTGAGTAGCAGTGTTAGAGCTGACAGACTATGCCACCTTAGTACGGAAAGCCTCGATTATTGAAGCTGACAGTGAGCAGATTGTGAAAGAAAAGGAAAATAGGAAGAGGAAGATAGGAAGTCAAGGAATAGGAACTGGGAACAGGAGCTTTCCAAGCAGGTTCGTTAGGGGAGTGGTGTCCCAACCTGTACGAGGCCCCGGATTCAGAAAGGCCCCGAGTGAGAGCGTTGGACAGGGCGACGGACAATCTAGGGCGATATTTCATAGCCAACCGCGTGCCCCAATCCCAGAGTGTCAAACCTGTTAGAAGAGACACCTTGGAATATGTACCCAAACCAGAGCCCCTCTAAGATGTTACCGATGTGACCAAATCGGACACCTTGCCAACAGCTGCACCCCACCCAATGTAACATGTTTCCAATGTGGAAAGGTAGGACACATAAAGAAGGATTGCTCAATGTTGAAGCCCCCAGCCTCAGAGATGAGCAAAGCTGCATCCAACCAACCCCCAGCTGTTAGGACCTTCAACGTGACTGTTCAGGATGTTGTCCGAAATACTGACGTGATAGCAAGTACCCTTTTGTTAAATTCCGAACATGCAAATGTCCTATTTGATTCTGGAGCAACCAAGTCTTTTATATCTCAAGATTTTGCTAAAAAGTTAAAACTTAATGCCATACCCTTACGTGAGATATTGTGAGTGGAAATAGAAAACAGAGAAATAATCTCTGTAGATCAAATACACCCTAAATGCAAGTTGAAATTAGAAGGGAAGATCTTCGAGGTCGACCTAATCCCATTCGCGTTAGGAGAATTTGATGTAACCTTAGGGATGGATTGGTTATCCAGTAACGGAGCGCAAATAGATTGTGAACGGAAGAAAGTAAAGATAAGGGTACAGAATGAAAAAGAAGTAGTGTTTAAAGGTCAACAATAGAACCAGAAATTTCTAACCATGCTTCAAGCAAAAAGATCGTTAAGGAAAGGTAACAAGGCCTATTTGGCTTATATGATAGATACCAAGAAGGAAGTCCCCAATATACTGGACATACCCGTAGTAAACGAATTTGAGGTTGTATTTCCAGAAAACTTACCAGGATTACCACCTGACCGAGAAATAGAGTTCGCTATAGAGTTAGCACCAGGAATGACACCAGTATCCAAGGCCCCATATAGGCTAGCCCCAATTGAGATGAAAGAACTAGCTTCTCAACTGCAAGAGTTATTAGATAATGGAATGATAAGGCCCAGTGTGTCACCATGGGGAGCGCCAGTACTATTCGTAAAGAAAAAGGACAGCAGTATGAGATTATGTATAGACTATTGAGAGCTGAATAAGCTGACTATAAAGAATAGGTACCCTCTTCCCAGAATTGATGACCTATTCGACCAACTCAAAGGAGCTGTACATTTTTCCAAAATAGATTTAAGAACAGGATATCAACAGTTGAAAATCAAACTGGAAGATATACCGAAGACTGCTTTTCACACTAGGTATGGACACTATGAGTTCTTAGCTATGTTGTTTGGGTTAACCAATGCACCCGCAGGCTTTATGGATTTGATGAACAGAGTGTTCAAAAAGTACCTGGATATATGTGTGATAGTTTTTATAGATGATATTCTGATCTACTCAAAGATAGAGCAAGAACACGCAGAACATATGAGGATAGTCTTAGAAATCTTGAGGAATGAGAAATTGTATGCCAAGTTTTCGAAGTGCAAATTTTGGTTGAGAGAAGTTCAGTTTTTAGGACATGTGGTGAGTAGCAAAGGAGTTTTAGTTGACCCTGCCAAGATAGAGGCGGTATCCAATTGGGAAAGACCAACTACCCCAACAGAGATTAGGAGTTTCGTGGGTTTAGCAGGATATTACCGAAGATTCGTGCAAGACTTCGCTAAGATAGCCGGTCCACTGACTAGACTTACCCGGAAGACAGAAAAGTTTGTATGGACAGAGAAATGTGAGGAAAGTTTTCAAGAACTAAAAAGGAGACTGGTGTCAGCACCAGTGCTCGCTCTTCCCGATGGAAAGGGAGAGTTCGTGATATACAACGACGCATCGCTTAAAGGATTAGGATGTGTACTAATGCAGCACGACAAAGTCATAGCGTATGCCTCTCGGCAATTGAAGGAATATGAGAGCAGATACCCTACGCATGATCTAGAATTAGCAGCCATAGTGTTTGCCCTAAAAATTTGGAGACACTACCTATACGGTGAGAAATACGAGATCTACACTGACCATAAGAGCCTCAAATATATTTTCACTCAAAAGGAACTGAACATGAGACAGAGGAGATGGATATAGTTGATAAAAGACTACAACTGTGAAATTTTATATCACCCGGGTAAAGCCAACGTGGTGGATGACGCCCTTAGTAGGAAGGAAAGACTCAAGATGATAATGACATCGAAGGAGTTGATTAAGGAATCTGAGAAGATGGAAATTGACGTAAGAGTGACCGGTAAGGGAACGGAAGGATTATTTGAGATTAAGCTAGTACCGAAACTGACTGAAAAGATACGAGTATGTCAGGAAAAGAAGATGAGTGAGGAAAAAGGAACATTGACCGGTGAAGAAGTGAGATGCGAGAAGGATGAGAAAGGGATCATGAGGTATGCGTCCCGGATTTGGATTCCGAATGTGCAAGAATTAAAGGACGAGCTGCTGCATGAAGGGCACAGCTCTAGATATTCAATCCACCCAGGAAGTACAAAAATGTACCGTGACCTTAAGGAATATTATTGGTGGCCTAACATGAAGAGAGAAGTAGCAGAGTGGGTCAGCAAGTACTTGACATGCCAGAGAGTGAAGGCGGAACATCAGCGACCTAGTGGACTATTACGACCCCTAGAAATTCCGGAATGGAAATGGGAGCACATAGCCATGGATTTTGTGACAGGCTTACCAAGGACAAAGACCAATCACGATGCCATATGGGTTATCATTGATAGACTGACCAAGTCCGCACACTTCCTACCAATCAATGAAAGATACACCATAGACAAGTTGGTAGATATTTACTTGAAGGAAATTGTAGTGAGACACGATGTTCCTGTAGCCATAGTGTCAAATAGAGACCCGAGGTTTAATTCCCGATTTTGGAGAAGCTTCCAGGAATGTGTAGGCACCAGACTAAACATGAGTACCGCTTACCACCCCCAGACTGATGAACAAAGCGAAAGGACTATTCAGACCCTAAAGGATATGCTACGTGTGTGTGCCATTGATTTCAAAGGAAATTGGGATGACCACTTACCCCTGATCAAATTTTCTTACAACAATAGCTATCATGCTAGCATAGGAATGCCCCCGTATGAAGCCCTCTACGGGAGAAGATGCCGCTCTCGAGACTTAAACTATTTATAAATCATGAAATTTTTACAGAGAGTTACATGTTGAGTTTCCTAACTGTCATAAAAATTTCAAGTGAAATAATGATTTCTCAATTTTATAAAAATGTCGGAGCCGAGACCGCGCGAGTAGAAGCCAAGAGAATCCATAAGCGGAGCCGACAACGATAATGAGAATGAACCCAAAATACTTAGGAAAATGAAGTAACCATAATGTGATTATGACTTAAAAGAAATGTTAAGGGTAGTATGAGTTGAGAGGGTGCATAATGATTAGCGCATGAGTGCGAGTTACCGTAAATTAGAACGGAACCTAACAAGATGAAATGTGTTTATGGTTATAGATTTACGAGCGGAACCTAGAGCATCCTCCACCTCGAGATACCCAGGAAAGTTTACAAACCCAACTCCATTTTTACTGTTGCGTTGTGAAAAGATTGTTTTACTATCATCGCATAAATACCATGTTTGCCATGATACGTAGTTGTTGAATTTCGCATAATGTAGCGGTGTTGTACGATAAGTATATATCATGAAATGTTATTTCGCTTTAAGCGTGACATATTATATAAGACCGAGAATCGGTCGGGATTTAAGACAAAACCCGGGAATCATTCCGGAGATATTATAGGATGGTTATAAGTCCATAGTAGTATGTTTTAAAGGGACTCATCGTCCACTTACGAAACATTAAAACACCTCGAACTTTTATTAAAACGATTTCCCAACGATCATATTCCCTCAACTATATTTTATTGTTCGGATAATAAATACTATATACTTATTCCTTTATTATGGGAGTAGTATACTCCAACGTTTATTTATTTCAAACCCGATTAATCATCATAGATTATTAATTACGTAGATACAAACTAGTTGAGGAATATTATTTTAAATAAACCTTCTAGAGAGTAAACTCATTCAAGGTTTAATTATTTATTGACTATTATTTAAGGTATTATTATTCTTAAAAGGGTTTATTATTGATTTAAAAATCATAGATCCTAATTTAAAATATACTTCTGATTACAGAATATCATTCGAATAATTTCAGATCGTCGGTGAATATTATCCCGACTTATATATATATTGAATATAGTTTCAAGAAGAAACTTTTTCCCCCTTAATAATTATCTGTTGACAACGGTCAACTCACATCCTTAGTACTTTCTCCGAAATTCTCGAAAGTACGTATATGTGTATATATATACACTTATATCTTAAAGAGATAATCTATTTCTATCAACAATCAAAACGCTTGAGGAACTTCGATGTGGTTCGAGTTCTCGAAATTGATAGAATTCTTTTAAAGGACAAGGGAGGGGTAGACTCTGGTACTATGTGTGCTAGATGGGCTACCAAAGGTACCGCAGATGAAGGTACTTAGTGTACTCAGGAACTTGTGAAGTATGTGTATACCCGAAAATGGGACACGTAGCTCGAATGTGGCAAGGGTGATACCCGAGGGATGACGGTTTCATCCTTCTACTAGTAGAAAAGGTTACTATTTCCGTAGTACGACTGATCATCATATGCGGTGGCTCCGATGAATGTCCAAACTCTTCTAATTGGAATTGAAATGCAATACCGTAACCCAAGCCTAGGTGCTGGGATTACTATTAAGGTATTCGCAGGTTATTAAAACCCCCTTAAAGAATTGTCTTCGTAAGAAGGTGTGTGACACCAAGTAAAACTATTTTCGAATAAAACATATATATAATATATGATGTTATCATACAGTCATTTCCAAACTGTACATTATTATGCTGAGCATTATAGCTCACACTTGTTTTCTTAAATTGACACAATACAACAGTGAATCAAGATGCCTGCCATGAGAACCACAGCCACGAAACGGGTAGGAAATGGCCAGCTGTTCCATAGATTGTTTAGTGTTGTACCACAGGTAGTCAGGATAAGCTGGATTAGTTTTTCGTTGTTTATAGTTCGGCTTATTTATAAGTATGACTTATGTAAGGTAAGAAACAAGAAACTTATATTTGGCCGGCGGACTAGCCTTACCTAAAGGTCACTCCCCGGTAAGATTAATTACTTTTGGGTTGTAATAAATATCACTTGATGGTTAACAATTACTCTAGTTATGATGGTTCGTTTCCAAGACAATAACTAGTAAGTGTGTGTGTGATAAGTATGGGGTCGTGATTATTATAGTGTGAGTTGTGTGAGTTTAGATAGCATGACTTCCGAGACTCCTGACCCCGGGTTTTGGGGCGCCACAAGCTTGGAGTTGAATAATTCTGTTTGGTGAAAAACATTCTAAGTCAAGATCTCTACAAGTCACAGAATTAGTGTTATAGAGAAGACATTCGAGAACTCAGAAAGACCTATCGAGAACTCAGAAAGACCTATTGAGAACGCAGGAATTGTCTATCGAGAACTCATGAAATGCTATTGGAGATATCGATAAGTCAGATACCCATTCGAGAACTCAGAGATATCGAAAAGTATACATTCATTAGAGAACTCTGAGTTATCGATAAGCCAAAGTCCAGTAGAGAACTCTGAGTTATTGATAAACCAAAATTCACTAGAGAACTCAGAGTTGTCGATAAGTCAAGTCAACAATGAAGTTTCAGAGATATCGACAAGCCAATATTCCTATCGAGATGTCGAGTTCTCTACAGCTTAATTGGAGATCTCGAAGTGAAGAAATTTCTCTAAGTACAGATTTGCAGAACAGTTCAATATCCAAGGTTGCAAATCAAGAAACAATTCACACAGCTGAATTGACAAGTCTACAAAAAGCAGCTTGAGAGATGTGCAAGATTAATGGTAAAGATTAACTGACAAAGGAAGATTAAAGTGAACACAGGATGCTAAAGATATGCTAAGCCAGAAATGGAAGATCTGCTTTTCTATAAATAGAAATGATAAGTGATAGTTTAGAAAAGCTAATAGCATGTCTTATTACACACTGTGTAAACCAGCAGTTAGCTGAGTTATAAAGTTAACACTGGTCCTTAGTCAGTTGTAACAAACAATCTAGATAGAAAATCTTGTATTATCTCTCAAGAAAGAAGCTAAGTTCTAAACCAAGAACTTAGAGATTTTGTAGCAAAACACTGCTTGATTTTTAATATAAAATTAAGTGAATTTTGAAGATCTTTGTTTTACATATTTGCATTGTTATTTATGTTTAACATCTATTCTATCAAATCATTGATAATAACCAACTGCTAAAGCCAAAGTCGATCAAAAAGTAACCATTTAAGCCAAAACACATTCACCCCCCCCCCCCTCTGTGTTGTATTCATACCTAACAAGTGGTATCAGAGCAAAATCTGAAAGTAAACAGATTAGATCTTGGAAAAATGAATACACAGAAAATCAGTAGTATCAAGACTTCTCCCTTTGATAAGGCCAACTACACTTTATGGAAAAAGAAAATGTTGCTGTTTATAAGAATGGCCAATCACCTTTACATTCAGATCGTCAAGAATGGGCCCTTCACTTCTATTGTTAGAGTTGAGGAAACCACAGATGGAGACATGGTTATTCCAGCTCATTATGCTCCCAAGGATGCCTCTGAGTATACTGAACCTGAAAGAGAGAAAGTTTCCCTAGACAGTACTTTGCAACTAATACTAATTGAGTCACTTGACAATGTAATGCATAATAACATTGTCAACTGTGACACTGCTAAACAGATCTGGGAAAAGATTGAGATACTCTGTGAAGGAACTGAGGAGGTTAGGTCAAATCAAAGAAGGATACTGATTTCTCAGTATGAGGGTTTAATGGCTAAACCAAAGGAGGGTATTACTGATGTGTTTGAAAGGTTTAATAAGCTGATAAATGACTTGCAGCTTCATGATAAATTTTATGATGTTGAAGAAGTGAATTTGAAGTTCTTGCTTACCCTCCCTGATCATTTGGAACAAAAGATCTCTGCAATCAGAGAAGGAAGGGATTTGAGTAGAATTATACTGGAAGTGCTCTATGGGGTTCTGAAAACTTATAAACTTGAAATGATTCAAAAGAAATCATTAAGGGCTGGTCAAGGATATGTAATGGATGGCTCAAGTACACTGATTGTGAATGATGGCCAGACCTCTAATGATGAGCAAAGATCCCAAACTCCAGAAATTTCTACAAGTGAGAAAAGAGTCAATGACACTAAAGAGCAAGTCATACGGGAATTGGATGAAGATGATGAGTTCTACACTCTTGATGAGCTTGATGAGCTAGAAAAATCAATGGATTACTTGGCTAGAAAATTCTCTAACATTAGAGTGAAGAAACCAAGATTTTTCAAGAGCAAAGGACAGTCCTTCAACAAAGACAGCAGCTGGAAAGGAAAAGGGAAGTACACTCCTGATAGCAAAACTGGCTACAAAACTGGATATGTTGATAGATCAAACATATGGTGCTTTAACTATGATGAGTTGGGCCATTTTGCTACAGAATGTAGGAAACCCAAGAAAGCAAAGAAAGACAAAGCCTATCTTAAATTGGAAGCAAAGTATGATGCTCTTCAAAAGAAGCAACAAGGGAAAGCTTATATTGCTGAGGGCAAGAGCTGGGATGATTCAGATAATGATGAAGATGAAGAAGTTGGAAACTATGCACTCATGGCCTTGGAGTAAAGAGACTCTTCATCATCTAAATCATAGGTACCAACTCTTACCACAATTGATTTAAATGTGAGTCAATATAAGGAAACTGTTGAAAAGATGAGCACAGAAATGTTCCACATTCATACAAGCATGGTTGCTGCAAATGAGGAAGTTAGCAGATTGAAAAAGGTCAATGAAAAACTTGAGAGTGAAAAACAAGAGACTGAATTGTTGCTGGTTGAGCTTGATGCTGCTAAGCAAGAAAATGCATACTTGAAGAACAAATTAAAGTGTGCAAGTAAAATTGAAGCAGTATTAAGAGAATGGCTGGAGAAGAATGAAGTGAAGCTGAAATCCTTCAAAAATGCTTATGAGTTGGTTGGTCAATATCATGAAAAGAACAAGTCATGTGCAAACATTGCCATTGGTCTTGATTATGAGGGTTTGAACAACAAAAAGAAGTCTGTCAGTGACAAAGGGAAATCAACTGAACCTGAGAATGTTCCAATTATGTTGAAAAAAGTTGAATCACCTTTGTTCAAGGCATGTGTGGTGAACTTCAGTGAAGAAGAGTTGATCATCAAACATTAGATAGTTGATGAGGACAAGCAAAAGAAAAATGATGAAACAACTCAGTCTTCCATCTCTGTTGAAACACCAAAAGCCAATCAAGAAACTAATGAGCCTTTGAAGGAGATTAAAGCTGAAGAGGTCAAAAAGAAAAAGAAGAATAGAAATGGAAAGATTGGGATAAACAAAAGCAATAATTTTGCTTATGTTGCAGATGCTCCTAGAAAGAGGTGTGAGAATTGTGGATCAATGAATCATCGAACTCATCTTTGTAAAAAGATTGTTAGCAATCCACCTGAAGGAGTCTGCAAGTACAATGAAGCTAAGGCTAATGATTGAAAGAGATATATCCTAAGTCCAATCATGTATGAGGATTTAGGAATAACTTTTATGTAATCTGTTTTGATTTCATTGATATTAATAAAAGGTTTGTTTTATTTTTATTGCGGGCTCTATCTATTTAAATGTTTAAATAAGATATACCACATTTTAGAGTAAAGCTTTTTATGGATTGTGATGAGATCATAATAATGAGACCTAAAAGATGATAACTTTAAACTTAAATAGTTCCTGGTCGTAGGATTACTAACTGGTAATTAATAATCCGCAAAGATCGGTATATATTATGCTTGCTTCATTATGAAGGATGTCTGTTCTCATAGACATTTGTGTGGTGACACTATAGCTAGTATGTAGGTGCTTATTATAGAATAAGTTCACTGAACATGACTCACACAGCTGAACAACTGATGGAGTTCACTCACGTGTCAGCAGTTGTTCACATAGTGATAGTTGTACAAGTATCCTTAGACTTGAAGTCATCATAGTCATCTTATATACACTGAACTATGCTTTGGTTTAGTTCTTAGTATCAAGGGACAATTATAAGGGCTCTACTGGGTATAGGAATTTGTACACGAAGATAATGTATGATCAATAAAGGATCTACCCCTTCCAGTGAAGGAAGAGAATGTTCAATGCTGATCCACTTATGCTAGTTCAGGAATATCTGGCCAGAGTGAATGAAATTATAAAGGAGTTTCTAATTTACATTAAATAGAACTAAGCATAGTGAATGGGAAAGCAAGTGATTAAATAAGATAGGCTTGACACAAGTTCCATGCCTTGTATTTAATAGTGACATTGCAGGGTAGAAGGAATTGATTGTACGGTAACTACTCACTGAATAGGTTCTTGGTATTCTAAGCAGTGAATTTGTATTATCCGGATAGTCGCGATATGCTGAGAAGTATCCCTCACGATGTAGAATAAATATGATTAATTAATTAATCATATTTAATGAATTAGAGAATTTGTATAAATAATGATAAAATAGTTTTATTATTATTTATTTCTAATACCGGCTTAATATTGAACCTACAGGGTCACACCATTATAAAAAATGATTTAATGGTGGAGGAATTAATTAATAACGGCTGATAATTATTTATTTATGAAATAAATAATTAATTGGAAAATTTAAGAATTGATTAAATGAGATTTAATTGATTATAAATTAATTAAGAAAAGGTTCTTAATATTATTAATTAAGAATTTAATTTTTGGAAATTAAATCAAGTGAGAGAATTATTTCTAAAGAGTTTAGAAAAAGGATTAGTAATTAAAAGGTGTTTTAATTATTAGTGAGAATAATAAAGGGTTAATAATAATAATATTTTATGGGAAAATTTTCAGCTGAAAATTTTGCCTATAAATATACTATTATAGGCCCTATTTTTGCCTCAACCAAAAAGATTTACAAAACCCTAGTTCTCTCCATCTCCACCTCCTTCATTACATCGTTTTCTTGGTGGATACCGGTGGAGTGCTTCACACTTGAGGAGCAGCTGCTAAGGATCTCCGTTCATCGTTCTTGGATCGCTATTAAAGACTCCATCTTCCACTAACGTAAAGCTTCTTAAGGTAAACATACTGAACTACGAATTAAATATTATTTTTTCGCATGGATCCTGCGGAGGGTTTCGGTTTTTTTTAAGATTAAATTTACGTTTTCGCTACGTTTATGTGTTAAAAACCCTTCAATGGCATCAGAGCTACTTGCGAAAAGTTTTTAATTCGTTTATGTGTTTAACTGTTTTCGATATATGAGAATGTACGTGATTCGCCATGATTTGATGTTGATATAATATGCTTATATATGTATGGTTTTGAATATATGATATTCATGTGAGTTGTATAATCATAAGATGATTATGTAATCTGTATATATACTGATATATACATGATTTATGTTTGTTCTAATTATGAGAATCATATTAGATACGGATTCTGAATTGGCTGCTGCAGATTTGCTGAAATCTGGGTCTGGTGTCCGATTTACGCAAACTAATACACTATTCCATAGGTAAACGAGCGTCTGAACAAAACTGATAGCTAAAGCTATCAACGACTTGTCTGTAAAGCGTTTGACGTCGTTTACTGCCTGTAAACAGTGATTCTTGTTTTTCTGATTTGATTCTGATTTTTCTGATTTTTGTCATATTTTCTTTTTATGATTAGATCATGGATAATATGATATGTTAAGATCAGATTATATGTTTTAACATGCTTTTATGTGTTGTATGAGCATGGTGGATGGTTATGGCCTTTCGACCTTAGTGTAATGGTTTTGGTTTTGGTTTTAAATACGACTTGCATGTCGTCAATCTTTGTAATCATAAATCTCGAATGTAACTCGAGTTATTCTTGTAAGTTCATTAGATTAGTTTTACTTTCAATCATGTAATGTAATTGAAGACTCAAGAAGGCTATCCAATGGAGGTGATACAAAGAAGAAGACGAGGCATACAAGAAGTCTAAACAAAGAAGAAGACTTATGTAATAAGTAGTTGTATTTATTTCCATCACCATATTAGATTGACCTTGATCTTTATCATGAGCTTGATAAAGATCACATAGGATGAGGCCATAACCAAACACATTTACTTTATTGCACTTTACATTTACTTGTTTATTTAATTTTATATATGAGATATATGCCTATGTTTACCATGCGATGATAGATTTAGGTGAACTTAAATCAATATAAGGTGTGCTCTAGAAAATCTAGAATAGGAATCGTTTCTTGCCTTAACAATAAATATTATGAATACGATCATGAGATTCTTGTGTTTATGAAACACGTAATTGAATATGAATTTTCAATATTGAGAGAAAGGATGATTATGTCAACAACAGATTTCTATCTGTAAGAAAGGGTTATTAAGTGACGCCTTTTGACAATGCTCCACCCGATCTGGGAATCATCTGATTATCGATTATTGATTTGAAATATTTAATTTAAAAGGAAGAATCTCTTTATAATATGATTATGATTGTAACGTAATATAATCTCTCTAAAATTAAATAATATCAAGTAGTAATTGGCCAATGACACAATGGGCTTGTGTCGGTCATAGCCTTCCGACATGGTAGAAAGTGGTTCTTATTTTTAAATCATTGTCGTTTCGTGCTACAGTCGAGGGCTTTGATTTCGAAATAAGAAATACTTGTCTATTACATAGAGATGTGTACATTGAATTAGAATTTAAAGGTCGGTACGTGCTACAGCCGTGGGCCGTTGGAGACTTATTCAATTGTACGAAATGTTGGGTTAGACTTGACTTAGAATATTGAGTTTGTCGTGCCACAGCTGTGACTCAATTATTCAAGAGGCTAAACTTATATTAGGGAATAACATAAGATGTAATTGACAAGAGTTGTTTGCCTATTAAACATCACATGACGTTTCGTGCCACAGCCGAGGTTGTGTGATAAAATGTAGGATCCCTATTCCCACTAGCATTATGAATGCTTAATTTTCACTTAGTGGGTTGAAAAAATTAGATAAACTAGTGGGAGACACTTATGAATAAAGACCCGATTCATATAATATTTTGAAATAAAATTGAATATTTGCTAAGTGTTGTTATGTGTTTATCATTTACAGATTTACTATATTCATCATGTCTTCTGCACTATCACTCCGGAGCATACTAGATGTTCACAAGTTGACTGGTCCTAATTTAGCTGTTTGTTTTCACTGTAACAAGTCGGGGCACTGGAAGAGGAACTGCAAGGTTTACCTTGCAGAATTGAAGAAGAAGGGTAGTGAGACTACCGCTTCTAATTCAGGCATGTTCATGATCGAAGTTAATATGTCACTAGGTCAAATTTCTACTTGGGTATTAGATACCGCCTGTGGTTCTCATATTTGCAATTCGTTGTAAGGACTAAAGGGAAGTAGAACTCTTGAAAAAGATGAGGTGATTCTACGTATGGGCAATGGAGCAAGGGTTGCGGCCATATTTATAGGATCATTTAGTTTACATATGCCTACGGGCAAGACTATTATTTTGAATAATTGTTATTACGTTCCCTCTATTGTGAGGAATATTGTTTTTATTCCTATGTTGGATGTGGATGGTTTTTCATTTATTATTAAGAATAATGAATGTTCTATCCTTAGAGATAATGTTCTTTTTGGAAGTGGCATTTTAAATAATGGTCTGTATGTATGTGACGTAGATCATGATTTACTTCAGATTGAACAAACTAATAAAAGAAAATTAGATGATGAAAATCTGACCTATTTATGGCACTGTAGGCTAGGTCATATTAGTGAAAATAGACTGCGAACATTGCATAAGGAAGTGTTACTTGACCCCTTTGATTTTGAATCATATCCTACATGCGAGTCTTGTCTATTGGGTAAAATGACCAAATCTCCATTTAGTGGACATGGAGAGAGGGCTGCAGATTTGCTAGGATTGGTACACACAGATGTATGTGGACCAATGTCTACGCAAGCCATGGGTGGATTTTCGTACTTCATTACTTTCATAGATGATAGATCTAGATTCAGATATGTGTATTTGATGAAACAGAAGTCTGAAGCCTTTGAAAAGTTCAAAGAATATAAACATGAAGTGGAGAAACAAACCAAACACAGTATTATAACTCTTCGATCAGATCGAGGTGGTGAATACTTGAATGGAGAGTTTCTAGATTATCTCAAAGAAAATGGTATAGTCTCCCAGTGGACTCCTCCATATACTCCACAGTTAAATGGGGTATCTGAAAGGAGAAATCGAACTTTGCTAGACATGGTTCGGTCCATGATGAGCTATGCGAATCTTCCAGTATTCCTATGGGGTTATGCATTGGAAACCTCAGCATATTTACTGAATAAGGTGCCTTCCAAATTTGTTCCTCAAACACCATATGAGATATGGAAAGAAAGGAAACCGAGTCTTAAACACGTTAAGATTTGGGGATGTCCAGCTTATGTCAAGAAAGTTGACCCAGATAAGCTGGAATCTCGATCCGTAAAATTTAATTTTGTGGGATATCCTAAAGAGACTTTGGGGTATTACTTTTACACCGATTATCGGGTGTTTGTCTCCAGACATGCTACCTTCTTGGAAAAGGAGTTTATCCTTGAAGGAAACAGTGGGAGCAAAATTGAACTTGATGAAGTTCAAGAAGCACAAACTACTACGGATCAAGTGGAAACACCTGTTCAGACTGAACAACCTTCTGTGGAACAGCCCATTCGTAGGACAGGGAGAGTGTCTCGCTAACCTGAGAGGTATTATGGCCTTGTCATTGAGAATGACAATGAGTTGTCAATCATTGATGATGACAACCCTGTGACCTATAATGAGGTTATGAGTAGTGTTGACTCAGAGAAATGGCATAGTGCCATGAAATCCGAAATGGAATCTATGTATACCAACCAAGTATGGACTCTGGTTGAGGCGCCTGAAGGTGTTAAGCCTATTGGGTGCAAGTGGGTATACAAAAGAAAGATTGGAGCAGATGGCCAGGTGGAGACCTATAAGGCCAGGCTCGTGGCAAAAGGATTCAAACAAAGGCAAGGGATTGACTTTGATGAAACTTCTTCGCCTGTAGCCCTGTTAAAATCAATTCGGATTTTGCTTGCGATTGATGGTTACTACGACAATGAGATCTGGCAAATGGACGTGAAAATGGCCTTCCTCAATCAGTTTCTCCTCAACAAATAAGTACTTGGGCGAATAAAATCCTCCCGAATGGAGAGAGAGTTGGAGAGGTGACAAAACCTTATACTTTTCATTACAAAACCAATAAACCTGAAAAAGATGGATTATTTTGTGAAAGAATTTTTGGGCCTATCAAAAGTGGAATTTGTGCTTGTGGAAATTATCGAGTAATCGGAGATAAAAAAAATACCGGAAATTTTGTGAACAATGCGGGGTCGAGTTTATTGATTCTCGGATACGAAGATATCAAATGGGCTACATCAAACTCGCATGCCCAGTAACCCACGTGTGGTATTTGAAAGGGGAACTTGAGGAGGAAGAGTATATGACACAGCCAGAGGGTTTTCTTTCCAAGGGAAATGAACACCTAGTGTGTAAGCTGCTGCGAACCATATATGGTTTAAGGCAAGCTTCTCATAGATGGAACATCCGTTTTGATGAGACAATCAAAGAGTTTGGTTTTATCAAAAACATAGATGAACCATGTATCTACAAGAAGGTTAGTGGGAGCGCGGTAACATTTCTTGTATTGTATGTGGATGACATACTTCTTATAGGAAATGATATACCGATGCTACAATCAGTCAAAGTATGGCTATCAAAGAACTTCACCATGAAGGACTTGGGAGAAGCATCCTACATTCTTGGTATGAAGATCTATAGAGATAGATCTAGAAGAATGATAGGTCTTACCCAGGGTACATACATCCAGAAAGTGCTTAAAAGGTTTAGCATGGAAAACTCCAAAATAGGTCTCATACCGATGAGCCATGGAGTTTCCCTTTCCGAAAAAAATGTCTCCTAAGACACCTGAGGAAAGAGAGCGTATGAGTAAGATTCCTTATGCTTCAGCAATAGGATCTATCATGTACGCGATGTTGTGTACAAGGCCTGATGTTGCTTATTCAAATAGTGTGACGAGCAGATATCAGTCCAATCCAGGTGAAGACCACTGGAAAGCAGTGAAAAACATCCTTAAGTACTTGCGAAGGACTCAGGACATTTTTCTTGTTTTTGGTGGTGAATCTGAGTTGAAAATAGAGGGTTATACTGACTCTAGTTTTCAATCAGAAAGTGATAGCAAATTCATGTCAGGGTACGTGTTTACTCTGAATGGTGGTGCAATTCAGATTGTTGAAAGAGGAGATGTCAACGTCGAGAGAGTTGACACACATAACAACGTAGCAGACCCACTCACAAGGCCACTTTCTCAAAGTCACTTTGATCGTCATAAAGACAAGATGGGTATTAGATACCAGAGTGATTGGCTTTAGTACAAGTGAGAGATTGAAAAAGATATGTCCTAAGTCCAATCATGTATGAGGATTTAGGAATAACTTTTATGTAATCTGTTTTGATTTCATTGATATTAATAAAAAGCTTGTTTTGTTTTTATTGCGGGCTCTATCTATTTAAATGTTCAAATAAGATATACCACAGTTTAGAGTAAAGCTTTTTATGGATTGTGATGAGATCATAATAATGAGACCTAAAAGATGATAACTCTAAACTTAAATAGTTCCTGGTCATAGGATTACTAACTGGTAATTAATAATCCGCAAAGATCGGTACATACTATGCTTGCTTCATTATGAAGGATGTCTGTTCTCATAGACATTTATGTGGTGACACTATAGCTAGTATGTAGGTGCTTATTATAGAATAAGTTCACTGAACATGACTCACACAGCTGAACAGCTGATGGAGTTCACTCACGTGTCAGCAGTTGTTCATATAGTGATAGTTGTACAAGTATCCTTAGACTTGAGGTCATCATAGTCATCTTGTGTACACTGAAATATGCTTTGGTTTAGTTCTTAGTCGCAAGGGACAATTATAAGGGCTCTACTGGGTATAGGAATTTGTACACGAAGATAGTGTATGATCAATAAAGGATCTACCCCTTCCAGTGAAGGAAGAGAATGTTCAATGCTGATCCACTTATGCTAGTTCACGAATCTCTGGCCAGAGTGAATGAAATTAGAAAGGAGTTTCTAATTTACATTAAATAGAACTAAGCATAGTGAATGGGAAAGCAAGTGATTAAATAAGATAGGCTTGACACAAGTTCCATGCCTTGTATTTAATCGTGATATTGCAGGGGTAGAAGGAATTGATTGTACGGTAACTACTCACTGAATAGGTTCTCGGTATTCTAAGCAGTGAATTTGTATTATCCGGATAGTCGCGTTATGCTGAGAAGTATCCCTCACGATGTAGAATAAATATGATTAATTAATTAATCATATTTAATGAATTAGAGAATTTATATAAATAATGATAAAATAGTTTTATTATTATTTATTTCTACTACCAGCTTAATATTGAACCTACAGGGTCACACCATAAAAGAGAATGATTTAATGGTGGAGGAATTAATTAATAATGGCTGATAATTATTTATTTATGAAATAAATAATTAATTGGCAAATTTAATAATTGATTAAATGAGATTTAATTGATTATAAATTAATTAAGAAAAGGTTCTTAATATTATTAATTAAGAATTTAATTTTTAGAAATTAAATCAAGTGAGAGAATTATTTCTAAAGAGTTTAGAAAAAGGATTAATAATTAAAAGGTGTTTTAATTATTAGTGAGAATAATAAAGGGTTAATAATAATAATATTTTATGAGAAAATTTTCAGCTGAAAATTTTGCCTATAAATATACTATTATAGACCCTATTTTTTGCCTCAACCAAAAAGATTTACAAAACCCTAATTCTCTTCATCTCTTCCTCCTTCATTACATCATTTTCTTGGTGGATACCGGTGGAGTGCTTCACGCTTGAGGAGCAGCTGCTAAGGATCTCCGTTCATCATTCTTGGATCGCTATTAAAGACCTCCATCTTCCATTAACGTAAAGCTTCTTAAGGTAAACATACTGAACTACGAATTAAATATTATTTTTTCGCATGGATCCTGCGGAGGGTTTCGGTTTTATTTAAGATTAAATTTACGTTTTTGCTGCGTTTATGTGCTAAAAACCCTTCAATGATCCCTATTCATTCTGTGACAAGTTTGACTGCATTCCCTGCAACATGAAAGTGATGAAGAGTTGCCACAAATTGAGAATTGATCTCATAGAATCAAAAATTGGTTCTATATCTGAAAGGGAAAATGCTCAACGGTCTATGAATTCCATTTTATCTGAAAATTCTCATTCTGCTTCCGCAATATCAGTTAACAAGAAGAAAGTGCCCAACACAGCTTGAGAAGGCCATATGGATCATTGATAGTGGATGTTCCAAGCATATGACAGGTGATAAGGCCCTGCTATCACAATTTGAGGAGATGGCTGGCCCTTTGGTGACCTTTGGAGATAACAGCAAAGGATTCACAATGGGATATGGCAAGATTGTTTCTGGAAATGTTGTCATTGAAGATGTAGCACTAGTTGCCGGATTAGAAGTAAATCTTCTAAGTGTTAATCAATTTGCAGACAGAGGTTTTCAAGTTGTTTTCAACAAAGAAGATTGTGCTTTTATTAGCAAAAAGACTGGTGAAATTGCTCTTAAAGGAGTAAGAAAGGGAAGCTTGTTTGTTGCAGACTTAGACTCAACAAATAAGGATGGAGTGTGTTGTTTCTACACCAAGGCATCAGAAGAGCAAAGCAAATTGTGGCATAAGAAGCTATCTCACTTGAATTTCAAAGCAATCAACACCTTAGTCAAGAAGGAGCTTGTAAGAGACATGCCCAGTCTGGAATTTGCTCAACTGGAAGTTTGTGAAGCTTGTCAGAAAGGAAAAATGAAAAGATCAAGTCACAGGTCAAAATCTGTGAATTCTATAAGTGCACCTCTGTAACTTATTCACATGGACCTGTTTGGGCCAGCAAATGTCTTGTCCATTTCAAGGAACAAATATGCCCTTGTCATGGTTGATGATTTTTTAAGATACACTTGGGTTGAGTTCATGTACTCTAAAGATGAAACTTCAAACATTATAATTGAGCACATCAAGAAAATTGAGAAGCAAGCTCAAGGAAAAGTTAGTGTGAAAAGATTGAGGAGTGATAATGGAACAGAATTCAGAAACTCAACATTAAGTGAATTCTGCAAAAGCAAAGGCATTGTTCAAGAATTTTCAGCAGCTAGAACACCTCAACAGAATGGAGTAGTTGAGAGGAAAAATAGAACATTGGTTGAAGCTGCTAGAACCTTACTACAAGATGCTCAGTTGCCAACTAGTTTTTGGGAAGAGGCTGTTAATACTTCATGCTACACTTAAAACATATATCTCATCAACAAAGCTCATGGTAAATCACCTTACTCAATCATGTCTAACAGGAAGCCTACAGTTAAGCATCTACATGTGTTTTGAAG
This sequence comes from Apium graveolens, assembly GCF_009905375.1. NCBI lineage: Eukaryota > Viridiplantae > Streptophyta > Magnoliopsida > Apiales > Apiaceae > Apium > Apium graveolens. Next base: position 24,032,014 of record NC_133655.1, on the reverse strand, counting down.
CAAGTGTTATATTCTAAAAGACAACTCTGAATATGTGGGAAAATTTGACTCTAAAGTTTTTGAAGCAATATTTCTGGGATATTCATTGGAAAGAACAGCCTACAAACTTTATGTGATTGATCAAAAGAAAATTCTGGAAAGCACAGATGTGACTTTTGATGATGATAAGTGTCCAGGCTTGGAATGCCTTGATGTAAATGATGCTGAAGCCCTTGCATTTGAGAATCTAACCATTGATAGTGATTCTGATGAAGAAGATGAAGTTGTGGCACTACAAATGACAAATGAAGAGATCTCTGAACAAAATCATGGGAATGAAAGCTCTCTTCAGACACCTGAATTTGATGGCACAAACTCAGGGGGAGAAGGAGAGAATGGAAATGACAGTCATGGTAATACTGAATAAAATGATGAAGGCACTAGTCAACAGACTCACACTAGAAATTGGGATATGAGTCATACAGTAGAAACTATTATTGGTGATCCTTCAGCTGGTGTGAGAACTAGAAGTGCAACTGCTAATGAATTCCTACATGTATGTTTTCTATCTCAAGTAGAGCCCAAGAAAACTGAAGAAGCCCTATTGGATCCTGATTGGATATATGCTATGCAGGAGGAGCTGAATCAGTTTGAGAGAAACAAAGTGTGGAAATTAGTCCCTGTACCAAAGAATAGAAGCATAATTGGAACTAAGTGGGTGTATAGGAACAAAATGGATGAAAATGGAATTGTTACTAGAAACAAAGCAAGTCTGGTTGCTAAAGTCTACTCACAAGAAGAGGGAATTGACTATGATGAGACTTTTGCTCCTGTTGCAAGACTAGAAGCAATAAGAATTTTTCTGGCATTTGCTGCACACTCAAATTTCAAGGTGTATCAAATGGATGTCAAGAGTGCTTTTCTTAATGGTGAACTAGAAGAAGAAATTTATGTGCGACAGCCACCTGGCTTTGAAGATCCAGAATTTCCTAACTTTGTTTACAAATTACTCAAGGCTCTATATGGATTGAAACAGGCACCTAGAGCCTGGTATGACACTCTGTCAGAATTTCTACTCAAACATGGTTTTACCAGAGGTACTATTGATAAGACTTTTTTTTCAACAAGAAGTATGGTGAAGATATGATCCTAGTTCAAATCTATATGGATGATATCATATTTGGATCTACAAATGAAAAGCTTTGTCAAAGATTCTCTAGGCTAATGCAGAGTGAGTATGAAATGAGCATGATGGGAGAATTGAGTTACTTCCTTGGCCTTCAAGTTAGTCAAAGAAGTGATGGTATTTTCATCAGCCAAACTAAATATTTGAATGACTTATTGAAGAAATTTGGTATGGTAGATAGCTCACCTGCATCTACACCAATGTCTACTGCAACCAAGTTGGATGAAGACAAGAAAGGCAAGAGTGTGGATATTTCAAGCTACAGAGGGATGATTGGATCATTGCTTTATTTGACTGCTAGTAGACCAGACATCATGTTTGCTACTTGTCTATGTGCTAGATTTCAAGCCAATCCAAAGGAATCACATTTGATGGCTGTGAAAAGGATTTTCAGATACTTAAAGGGAACTCCAAACTTGGGATTATGGTATTCTATGAGAACTGGTTTTGAAGCTGTTGGGTACACAGATGCAGATTTTGTTGGATGCAGGGTTGATAGGAAAAGTACTAGTGGAAGCTGTCAATTTCTTGGTCAAAGACTTGTATCCTGGTATAGTAAGAAATAACAATATATGTCAACTTCCACATTTGAGGCTGAATATATAGCTGCTGGAATTTGTTGTGCTCATGTGCTTTGGATTAGAAATCAGCTGATGGACTATGATCTAGTGTTACACAAAATTCATATTATGTGTGACAATACTAGTGCCATATCTATAGTAGCTAATCCAGTTAATCATTCTAGAACAAAGCACATTGATGTTAGGTACCATTTTATCAGGGAATATGCTGCAAATGGTACCATTGAGCTCATTTTTGTTCCAACAGAGAAACAATTAGCTGACATTTTTACTAAACCTTTGGATGAAGCAACCTTCACTAGACTTGTGAGTGAAATTGGAATGCTCAATTCTTCATCCTAAGGCAAGAACTCAGCTAATGTGTTGCAGCAGATTAATTTCTAATAAATCAACCTAGTTTGATTTAATTGGAAATTAATCGGAATATGAATTATAAATATTTTAGAATCTCTCTATATTTATTTTTCTTAAAAACTCAAAAATTAACTTAGAATATTTCAAATTCTAAGTAAACTGCTTAGTTGTTAATTTACATCTTAAATGTTTAAAATTAACACAAAGCAGAATAACAATACTCAAAGGTATAGAGAACTGAGTTCTCGATAAGTCAAAATGACTTATCGACAAGTCATTTTAGCGCGTGAGTCCTCGATAAGTCTATTTACAGACTTCTCGAATGACTTCTCAATAAGCTCAATTATGACTTATCGATAAGACCATGTAGAGTTCTCTAATAGTATTAATTCACAGAGTTCTCGATAAGGATATTTTGAGACTTATCAATAACCCAGAACTAGAATAATTTAATTCAATGAATTATTTTAGACAAATACTTTTAGAAATTTTATTCTGATTTCAATTTGATTCAATTCAAATAAATTAGAATTATTTCAGTCCTTTTTGGACAAACTGGGCATTTATCAGAGTTCTCGATAAATCATTTCTTAGTTCTCGAAAAGAATTAATAAAATGACTTATCGAATGTACCTTTCTCAAATTCAAAATTACTTCTCGATAAGTTCAATATCAAACGTTTATTTGACTTCTCGATAAGTAGTTTACTTTTTCTATAAATACCCAGACTTCTCGATTCAATTTGAACTTGGAACTTTTCAAAATTCTAAGCTGAATATTTATTACTTCATATCTTCAGTATATGAACTTAATACATAACAGATCAAAAGAAGCAAAAAGTATGAAAAACTGAACAAATTTAATTCATAAATTATGTTCATAAAAATACTTTTGACATACTTTGTCTCTAATTTATCTGACTTATTGACACAGTAACATGCTTATATGATTTCTTGTTTACATGAAAATAAGTTATTCCAATGTTAGTAGACTAGTACATTATTTGTGTTATTTTGAGTATGCTGATAGTGATAAATTTATTTGACTGATTGCTGATAGGATGAGTTACTTTTTGTGTAGGGAGTACGTGCTTATTTGCATGGGGAATAGTAACTCTTTAAAGTAAACTAATTTTCTTGAGTACTTGCATGGGGAATAGTAACTAGTCATTTCTAACTGTCAAATATGCTTGTGTGATTATTACTCTTATTACCCGGGCAACTCAAGAGTCTATTGGTTTCTATCTTTACTCCCTCTATAAATTAAAGCGCTTCACTCTTTATCATTCATCACTCTCTAATTCTCAATAAACATCTACTTTCAAACTTACCTCCTGTTCATCTCTCTCTCTCTCTCACTCAAATGGATGCCCCAGTCTTCTACAGACTTATTCATGGAGCTTACCAACCGGTCCATCATTTGGATGATGACCTAGTTTATTTTGATCCTATCGGACTTTGTGTTCCTCTCAAGGGGTTGTTTACAGCCCCTTTGATATTCCACTTGAGGTCTTTTACGAACTCTCGTGGAATGATCAAATCATCATTTTTTTCTTTGAGATGGAAGTCTCTTTCGAGCAGGAGAGACGAGCCAGGGTGGCTGAGCAGCAACGCCTTGCTGCTCTGGAGCTACAGGAGAGAATCATTTCTCTTGCAAACTCCATGTCCAGAGCGTACGAGCGCGGGGCAAGGAGGTTAGAGGTAGAGAAGAAGAAGCCTGAACTAGAGTAGTTAGGATTAGGATTTACTTGTTAAATTTATGTCTTAATGTACTATGTTTTCATTTTTAATGAAAGTTCTGATTCTTGTCTTGCAATCTCTTGTTTGTGTAATAATTACTATGTGCTTATATCTATATTAAATTTTGTCTTCTCTGCAATAATGCTTTTAACTAAAATATCTTACAATGTATTTGTCTAATGAAACTCCAAAAAGATACATTTGTTCAATGCATTACAGGTCTAATACAAGACATCAACAGGGAATTCAAATAATCAATTCACAGGTATTAGTGCTAAAACTGCAGTTAAAACATTTCAAAACCAAACTGCGGTTTACCCAGGAACAGCAACACAAACACAAACTCAAACACAATCCCACTCAGGTGACTCTCAAAAGCCATTTGTTTTACAAAAGGACAACAATTTCATAATGTCTTCAGATTGTTCTGTTGTTTGAGAAAAGAATCCACCAAACACGAAAATTTATCAGTTTACTGAATATTTCATGAGTATTCCTTATGCACCTTCATGTGCAAAACAGTCTTCACAGACTGAAAGGTTTGAGGGTAGTACTCCTGAGGGGGAGCTATCTAAATCCTCTCCAATTAAATTGGAGGTTCCTCAAGAAGGAACAACTCCCCTCATAACTCTAGCAGAAGCTATCTTACCAGTCAAAGCTAGAAGAACAATTGCCTATGATAATGTCATAAGAAGGGCAATCTTAGCACATTCAAGTGCCAGTGTGTTGCAAGACACACAAGGGTTTGAGGCTGGTGCACATGGCAGTAACCCAGTCAAATCCCCTCCAATTCAATTGGAGGTTCCCACTACAAGTGGAGGACAACACACTGTCATAACCACAGAGCAATCTGTGAGTCAAACTGTGACCCCAGTCATAGATGCTTATGCACTCATTTTTCTGGTGAAATGATTATGATTAGCCCTATATGGTCTTCCTCTAATCATATGATCACAGATTAACTCTTCTCAGCCACCTCTTATTTCTGTAGATCAAACAACATTTGAGCCTTTCATGTGAGGATAAGAGAAAAGATTGAGAGAAAAACAGAGAATAAGAGAGGCAGGATCCTTCCTGGCAAAAGGAGAGGTAGATGAGTGTATGGATTTAGTAATCCTTGTGAGGGAACTCTGACTCTCAAAAGTCATGAGACTAGTGCAGTGAGAATTGGTGAGACTACTTATTCAAAAGAACAGAGAGCTTAGGACTTTAATCACTGACAGACTTTTTCTGCAGATCTAAGTGAAACTTCTATTCTTTTTGATAAACTCATCACCATGAATCTCAATGAAGCTTGAAGCTGCAGACAGTGTACCAAATGGACAATGACAGCAGCTTGAACAATATGCATTTAGCTGGATCTTTCTTCTTGGAGATAATGTTAAAAGGGGGAGAATATATATCTAAATGCCAAAACAGCTAATTGATGTTGAATAAATCTAAATGCAACTCAACAAAAGAAGACCTGATGGGAAGATTGGTTTTGGTTTCTGCATTTAGTTAAAGTTTTGACATCATCAATCAGAACTTGTGCATAATTTCATAATGAACAAGTTGGGGGGAGATTGTAATATATAATAGATGATGTCAAAGATTACTGGAGCTAACAATGTCATTAATCTTCAATGATCTGATGTCAAAGATTACTGAAGCTAACAATGTCATTAACATGATGATGTCAAAGATTACTGATGCTGACAATGTCATTAGCAATCAGTTATATAATAGATGATGTCAAAGATTACTGATGCTGACAATGTCATTAGCAATCAGTTAAGCTTGGGGTTAGTCTTGTTAACAGACATGAATTTGTGATAAGCAATCTTCTCACAAATTGGGGGAGATTGTTGTGCAAGACATGCCTGTATCATAACAAGACTAAGTCATATTGAAAACCCTAAGATTAGTTGTATTGTAACCTTAATCTGTAATTTATACTTGTAACACTCAATGTCTGTAAAATGTAAATGGAGCAGACTGGAGCATTTTTCCCTAAATAGTGTCAAGCCTAAGAATTCTATCTGGAAGAAGATCAAGAAGGTCATGCCTCAGAAGAATTATGAAGAAGCTTGGAGTTGAATAATTCTGTTTGGTGAAAAACATTCTAAGTCAAGATCTCTACAAGTCACATAATTAGTGTTATAGAGAAGTCATTCGAGAACTCAGAAAGAGCTATCGAGAACTCAGAAAGACCTATCGAGAACTCAGGAATTGTCTATCGAGAACTCAGGAAATGCTATTGGAGATATCGATAAGTCAGATACCCATTCGAGAACTCAGAGATATCGACAAGTATACATTCATTAGAGAACTCTGAGTTATCGATAAGCCAAAGTCCAGTAGAGAACTCTGAGTTATCGATAAACCAAAATTCACTAGAGAACTCAGATTTGTCGATAAGTCAAGTCAACAATGAAGTTTCAGAGATATCGACAAGCTAATATGCCTATCGAGATGTCGAGTTCTCTACAGCTTAATTGGAGATCTCGAAGTGAAGAAATTTCTCTAAGTACAGAATTGCAGAACAGTTCAATATCCAAGGTTGCAAATCAACAAAAAATTCACACAGTTGAATTGACAAGTCTATAAAAAGCATGGTAAAGATTAACTGACAAATGAAGATTAAAGTGAACACGGGATGCTAAAGATATGCTAATCCAGAAATGGAAGATCTACTTTTCTATAAATAAAAATGACAAGTGACAGTTTAGAAAAGCTAATAGCATGTCTTATTACACACTGTGTAAACCAGCAGTTAACTGAGTTATAAAGTTAACACTGGTCCTTAGTCAGTTGTAACAAATAATCTAGATAGAAAATCTAGTATTCTCTCTCAAGAAAAAAGCTAAGTTCTAAACCAAGAACTTAGAGATTTTATAACAAAACACTACTTGATTTTTAATATAAAATTAAGTGAGTTTTGAAGATCTTTGTTTTACATATTTGCATTGTTATTTATGTTTAATATCTATTCTACCAAATCATTGATAACAACCAACTGCTAAAGCCAAAGTCGATAAAAAAGTAACCATTTAAGCCAAAACAGAGTTATTGATAAGCCAAAGTCCAGTAGAGAACTCTGAGTTATCGATAAACCAAAATTCACTAGAGAACTCAAAGTTGTCGATGAGTCAAGTCAACAATGAAGTTTCAGAGATATTGACAAGCCAATATGCCTATCGAAATGTCGAGTTCTCTACAGCTTAATTGGAGATCTCGAAGTGAAAAAATTTCTCTAAGTACGGAATTGCAGAACAGTTCAATATCCAAGGTTGCAAATCAACAAACAATTCACACAGCTGAATTGACAAGTCTACAAAAAGCAGCTTGAGAGATGTGCAAGATTAATGGTAAAGATTAACTGACAAAGAAAGGTTAAAGTGAACACGGGATGCTAAAGATATGCTAAGCCAGAAATGGAAGATCTGCTTTTCTATAAATAGAAATGACAAGTGACAGTTTAGAAAAGCTAATAGCATGTCTTATTACACACTGTGTAAACCAGCAGTTAACTGAGTTATAAAGTTAACACTGGTCCTTAGTCAGTTGTAAACAATCTAGATAGAAAATCTTGTATTCTCTCTCAAGAAAGAAGCTAAGTTCTAAACCAAGAACTTAGAGATTTTGTAGCAAAACACTGTTTGATTTTTAATATAAAATTAAGTGAGTTTTGAAGATCTTTGTTTTACATATTTGCATTGTTATTTATGTTTAACATCTATTCTACCAAATCATTGATAACAACCAACTGCTAAAGCCTAAGTCAATCAAAAAGTAACCATTTAAGCCAAAACACATTCACCCCCCCCCCCTTTATGTTGTATTCATACCTAACAATCTTCAAGAGCCAAATTTTTAGCATTTTTTAAACATTCATTATTTTTTGGAAATTTTGACATATATATATATTGTATTTATTTGAAAATAATATTTTTAAAATTAGTCCCCATAAAAAAATAATATTGGGGCTAATTATTTTAATTAAGAGATGAAAATACCCTGAAATAATTTTTAGGGTCTTAATTTTCTATAAATATAAATAGTTGAAATTAAAAATTAATATTCATAATTATCCAAAAATATTAGAAAAAATCAGAAGAAATTAGAATTGGGGGTTAGAGTTAGTGTTCTTGAGGTTGATTAAATCGTTGAAGATGATATGATCAGTTGTTTTTAGAGTTTGAGTAATCAAATCGAAGCTTGAATCGCGTTCTACTTGTTTCCACCATCAATTCCATCAAAGGGTAATCATATCAAAATTTTCAAATTTGTTTATAGTCATCAATTTTGAGGGTTTGTTCATGGACGATTGTTCACTAAATTGAATGACATGATTACGTTTGAAGTCATTTAGAAGCTATTAATACGATTTTTGTATATTTTTGTATACGATTTGATACGGGCCGTATTATAGGGTTTTAAAATTTAAAATTTTGAATTTTTCGGCTTTGTTGTTAATCCGTTGATGTTATAAACTGTTGTATTGTATTATAGGCGTTTAAAGCTTCATTTTGGTATATAAATCTTTGTGTTTCATTGATTTTTTGCCCAATTCAGGTTTTGACCGGAGTAATAGCTGGTTTTTGGCCGGTTTTGCTCGACTTTGGCTGGAAAAGACAAATAACCGTTCGTTTGTGATTGTGTTGCGCTTTCTGAATTATCAAAAATGTGTAGGCTAGGTTCGTCTCAAATCGTTATCAAATGGTGCTTGTTGTGGGTAAAATGGGGCAGGTCAGAGCCGACAAACTCGTCGAATTCTGCATTTTCCCGGCGCATTTATCGTGTTCTTGACGACCATGTTGACCGCTCCCATACTCGCTTTTGACTCGGGTTTGATGCCCAAAACCCTAGCCTATTTTATAAAAACTGTTCATGTAGATTTTATTTTTAAAAATAAAAAAAATCAATTTTAAATCTCAAAAATAATTTAGTAATTTTTTTTAATAATTAACTGAATCAATTTAATCCCAGAAAGTTATTTTTTAATTATTTTCAAAAATTCTAGTTTACTTTTATTATTTGTAATTTATTTTAATTAATCATTTACGATTTTAATTAGTTAATTAATTAATTATATATATATATAGTTAAATAAAATATAATTATTTATAATAAATCCAAATAATATTTTAAAAATTATTTTTATTTTTTAAAAATTTATCAAATATTGAAAAAATAAGTTTATCATACTATTAATTATATTATTCATATTTTATTAATATTAAATAGATCGTTTGTCTGTTTTAAAGGAATTGAACATGTCTAGAATAAGAAAATTATTATGCTTCCGTTAAAAATACTTTTGATACCTAAATTCTTTTGTATCGAAAGTTCGCCTATTTTATAAAAGTTTCTATGTCGGTATTTATCAAAATAATCATATTTTCACCCGATTTGAGTTTTAAAATTGTCGAGCCCTATCTTTTGGCGATCTAATTTATGTGTTACATGAAATACGTGCTTACGTGCTATGTGACATACATGCTATTTGTTTAACTATTTCAGATGCCATGATTAGATACAAAAACAAGGGTAGACGTTAGTGTTATCGTCTGAGTTTATTATTAGCGTTATATCAGTCTGTTCATTTATAATTAGTGTCTCTTATTTGTAAACACGTGTAGATTGGCGTAGACGTACCAGCTAGTCTAAGCTTGGAATTTAGTGAGCAGTTAGTGTACAGACCTGGCTAGTATTTTCTTTCATATTTTAAGTTCAGAATACATAAATATTTTATATGTTCAAAGAATTGCAGTTGTTTTCATAAATACTCTTGTGATAAATTACATACATGAATTCTTGATAGTGTTCATTCTAGTAATTATTCTGCTTGAACATAATTTCCTTTTTGATGGAAAGTGAATAACTATGTTATCCATATATACAGTGAAACTTTATTGTGTGATAAGCGATTAACTATTTATTCTAGTTATCTCGTCATCAGTTGTAAGATTACTTCGGACCATGTGAAATGGGGAGTTGAATTGATAATGATGTCGATTGATTCGGCTCCTTTAATAAAAATATTTTGTAATTAGATGGTTGCCTAAGAGGCCAAGACACGGGTCCAGCGTAAGCTTTATATTATATGAAAGTATAATATATTTATAGGCCAATGTGTGCCTTTTGGGATGCCCCATATTTACGGTATAGTTGCTGCATACCCCTGTTATTACGGAACTGATCATTAGAAACATCCTAGCGCATTAATGGTTCCAATCTAAATTGTTGTTAAAATCATAAATATATTATTATCCAGTGTTCATATTTTTATTCATAACATTGATACAAAACTTATGATTCGGATATTTATTAATATTCCATATTGTTCGCTCGCAATATTATTGTGGACTTGTTTTATGAGTTTTGGTACTTGCTAAGCATTTCATTAGCTCATATTGTTTTATTATTCTGATCTTTCAGCTAGTCCAGAGCAGGTATATTATCCAACACTCTAAGAAGGTTTTGAACCGAGGTCGTCCGCTTGTAATTAGGTTTGGTGTGCCTGTCCAGGTAGAATATTTGGAGACGTTTGACTAGTTAATAGTTTAGCTTATAATAAAATCTAAAAATTGTTTGTAAAACTAAATAGATTTTTGGTTTGTAATAACTTATAGTTTACCGTAGTGTATGTTTCATACTATAACCTGTGATCGATCCATTTGCATGCAGGGGAGTCATATTTACTATTTTATTCTAGGTGCAGATTTTATTATTGTTTATCAGTTAGTGACTCCCAAATCTAGACCTCGGATTTGGAGGGCGCCATATTTATAATAAGTATAAGTGAAAATGTATAGTGAAAATGTATATGATAAGGCTAAAAAAAATAAACATAGAGACTCATTAAATAAGTCATTTGTTAAACCAAAAATGAATTATTTGATGAGGCTCAATTAATAAACTCGGTAATTAATATTGCATTAATTAAAAGGCATATCGACTGGTCAAGACCAAATAAAATCAAAAGACTTGACCCGCTACTTTGATAAGACAAGGCATGTATAAAGCACACAAATTATGAATTTATTGTTAAGTTCGTACGTCTTAAGTCAACTAAAATACGATATGTCCAAATCAGACTTAATCTCTTTAAAAAGTATCCTCTAAGCAATATAATCTCATAAAGAACTAAACTCGTATTTTCTAGAGCTCCAAAGCCCGATCTAATGAGGAGACTTGCCACTGTAAAAAAACCAGAACCATGTGATGTTCCTATTTTTCCTCCTTTTAGTCTGTACATTTGTAACGTAGTATAACTTGTAGTTGTTAGTCTTACTTGTCCGTTAACTAACAGCTCAATTTTTGTCATTGTACATCCTTATGTCTGCTAGGAATTAGTTTACTTTTTGGCTATTTAGTTGACAAGCTCACCGGTAGAGAGAGCTGGTTTTCTAAATATGTAAAATATGTCACTTTATTTTATAATTATCTAAAATACATCAAGAAAAGAGAAAGTTTTACTCTCACAAATTTCATCTTGGCTTGCTTAAATTTCCTTGATGGTATCAGAGCAATAGGTTAAAAAGTCCAATTATATTTTTCATCTTTATTGTTTCAAGATCAAGGGAAAAAATTGAACATGACTATAAAAGACAAAGAAGTACAGATGTACATGATAAGAATGGACATTCAAATCCACTCTTCTTGTCAAACTTAGATAATGCTGACATACCATTGGGGAAGAATATCTTCAGTAGTGAAAATTTTCTCAACAGGAGCAGAAGCATAAAGCTTGCTTTAATATCCAAGAACAAGCTGGGATTTATGGATGGAAAAATGAAGAAACTAGATGCTAATTATGTAAAATATGCATTTTGGGTAAGAAATGACTAAATGCTAAGATGTTAGATTTTAGATCTATGGATGAAAATATTACAAACATTTTCACCTATACAGATTTAACTAAAAGATTATGGAATGAGTTGAAGGAAATGCATGCAGAGACCAATGCTCCTTTCTTGTACTTTTTGAAGAAGCATGCGAAGAATTTGGAACAAGAAAACATGTCTATTTTCGAGTATTACTTTAAGCTGAAGCAAATCTGCGTACCTTTAATTCAGAATGCACATATGCAAGAATCCTTACTTTAAAAATTTAGAACAAGAAAAAATTGTCTAATACAAGACGTGAAAGGGTTTCCAGAATGCACATATGCAACAGTGAAGAAATGCACATGTGAACTCTTAAAGAAGTTTGTATAAATTCAGGAAATAAACAAGGTTATAGACTTTGATATGGGTCTGAACAAAAGAAATAAAAAAATAGCTAGAAATATCATGGTCATTGAGTCATTACATATTCTTAATAGGGCATTTCATCTTGTGGAACAAGTTAAGAAACAGAAACAAGTAGCTGAGAATCAATATATGGGACGTGCCTTTGCTGTTGGAAGAATGAATCAAGGTAAAAATTTCTTAAATTCACAGAAGATAGGAAATAAAGAGATGAAAATGAAGAAGTATGTGATCACTGTAAGAAAAAGGGGCATATTGATGATGAGTGCTTCAAGCTGGTTGTATATCCAGAATGGTTTGGAAACCCTAGGTAAGGCAAGATGAAAGGAGGAAATATGAAGTATTCGGCTAATGTAGAAAGAGAAGAGGCCATATATGATCAAGATGATCCTTAAAGTGGTTGATAAGTTAAGTGAAGTGAGATTATCTGAAATACTGATCCTTTATAATGTATTATATATTTAGGATTTCAATTATAATTTTCTTTTAGTAAGTAAGTTAATTGAAACTAGAAAAATTCATGTGACCATTAATACAAAGGCTTGTATCTTACATGACCCTTAAAATAAGAATGTAGTGGGAAATGGAAAGAAAAAGAATAGTATTCATAAACTAGAAGTGATAAAGAGGAGAAAAGAATCAAGTTAGAGCAAGGAGGATTCAGAGAGAAAGTAATATCGTAGTTGTGTGCCATGAAGCTGTGAAACTCAACATTTTACATGCTAGATTAGGACATAGCTTAGTTTCTAAAATGTTATATACTGATTTTTGTAATTCAGATGATTTAAGAAATTTCTTTTCTGATGTTTGTTGTGTTGGAAAACATCTTAAACTTTATTTTAACCCAAGTAATGCTATTTCTAGGAATATTTTGATCTTGTTTATGCTGATTTATGGGGACCATATAAAGTTTCAACTATTATAGGAGAAAACTAGTTTCTCACCATATTAGATGATTATAGTAGAGAAACCTAGACTCACATGTTGTCTAGTAAATAGGAGGTAAATGATATCTTGTTTTTCTTTTTAACTACGTTGAGAATTATTTTAAAGTTAAGGTTAAAACCTTAAGAAGTGATAATGGAATAAAAGTCCTTCAATAAAATGTAAAAAGGATGTTTAATGAGAAATGTATTGTTCATCAAAGAAACGTTGCGGGTGTCCCACAATAGAATGGAAGGGTGGAGAAAACATGAACACCTAACAAAAACTGCAAGAGCCTTGAGAATATATGCAAGTTTTACAAAATACTTATGGGGAGAATGTGTTAAGGCAAAAATATATTTGATTAACCTGATGTCTAATGGAGTAATAGGTTGAGAAACACCTTAAGAATACTGCTCAAGAAAACATCCAAAGTGTGAACACTTGAGAATAATAGGTTATTTATGATATGCTTTAAATACGGGTTTAAGATTGGATCAGTTTGAAGAAAAGGGAGTAAGACGTGTGTTGGTTGGGTATGCAAATGAGCAGAAAGGATATTAAGTATTTGATTTAGAAAATAAAAGAATATTTGTGACAAGAGATGTAGTTTTCAAAGAAAAAATATTTCATTTCCTTATTTTAGATGAAAATAACGAAGGAAAGAAAATGAATCTAGGAAATTTATTTGTGAAATAGAGGAAATGACTAGCACTGAAGAAGATCACGAGCCATTTAATGCTGCAATGATAAGGAACACGTAGAACATTAAGAAGTATTACATCAAGAGACAGTGGAAGAAAATTTAGATATGTTGAACGAAGAAATTTAATAAGAAGATGAGAAATTAAATATGATGTAGGAGGATTTTAAGTACATAACGAGAGTGTAATGAGGCGTGAGAAGAACAAATGCATGATTATGCTAAGGACTGTATGATCATGCTACTAAGGATACATGATGACATGACTATGATGCTGGACTGCATATTCAAGCCAAATTAGGATTTTACACCAGAAGTTTTTGTGGAGGATGGGGAGATCATGCATGATCATGCTAAAATACTACATGATTACGCTACCTTTAATTATTATTTATTTTGAATTAGGATTTGTATTTATTCTAAGGTTTTATATCCCTATATAAACAATCTTATGATGTAACATATTAACAATCTTTTATTAAAATTAAAACCCTAATTTTTTTTTCTTTTATCTTCTTGTGAATTCAAGAAACCCTTGTGGATTCAAGGTTTTCCTTGTGGATTCAAGGTATTAAATTATTTCTCGTGTAAGAGTCCTTGCGAGAATTAGCATTTACTTTTCCTACGCTTCCGTGATGCGTCATTTAGCATCATAGCAGGATTTATCCAGTCCTTTTCATTACTTGATTCATTATGGAAGAACCTATTACCAAAAAAGATCTTGTAGAGGTTTTAGAGGCTTTTACTGCGAATCTCGAGGCTTTAACAGACCGGATGACTATGTTGACGAATAAATTGAATAATAACAATCAACATAGAGGTGAAAGAGAATTACAGAATCGAGTACCTTAAGGCGTAAAATATCATGTGGGTGAGAATTCTTGCTCAGAGTCAAATATGGTTAATTTTTTCAGTGACAATGATATTATATCAGCTGATATACCATTATTTTATGGGTTTGTTGGAGTTGGCGAGTTTTTGAATTGGTATATTAATGTTGATAGATTATTTAATGTTGTGGGTGTTCCCGAGAGTAAGCAAGTGAAGCTGGTAACTATCAGGTTAAATAGCGTTGCTTCTACATGGTGGGATAAACTTGTTACACAGAGGGGAACACAATGAAGAAACCCATTAGAATATGGCGGATGATGAAATAATTGATGATAAAGAGGTTTTTACCATAGGGCTATGAGTCTAAGATGCATATTGATTGCAAACAAGATGATATTACAGCTCAATATTATGTCCATGATCATGTTGGCAACGTGTTTGATAAAACTCCTCAACCAAAACCATGTTTCTTGTTAAAAGTGGGAGAAAAAGAAGTGTTACAAATTGTTAATACAAAAAATTTGGAAGGTATGGAGATAATTGGAGAAGGGTGCGGGATAATAGGTTCTGGAAATTGTATGGCTACTGATTCGTTAAGAGTGGATGAGGTCAATAAAGAAAGAAATGAAGGGGATGTACACGAGCACAACAAAAAAATATTGAAGATATTTATCAAGATGAGAGCGATGACGACAATGAACTACACGTTAAGGGCGTACATGAAGAATCCTTTGACATATACAAGTTAGTAGGTGATTCGCATTCTCAAAGTTTAATTGAATCATTGTGTAAGGTGAATTTCCAAACTTCTTAAATTTTATTAAATTGTGAAAATCACGAGAATTGAAATTTGAGGGAGATGGTCAATGAAATCAAGTTGTCTCCACTAATTGTAGTACCATCTAATGTTGTTTGGGATAGTCCATTGATTTTCACTTATGTTAGTCAACATTATGTGATTGATATTTCTAGTGTGAAGTATAAGAATACTTTAGTTTTTGATGTGGATGCTTGCCAGTTAGTAATGGGCAGACCATATCAATTTGATTTGAATATATATCAAAAAAGTAGGGAGAAAACAGTTGACTTCATGAATAATGATGGAATATATATTTTGTATCCGTTGGAAGATAAGAGTATCTTGAATTACCAAACAAAATTGCGTTATCTCTTGGTATGGTATATCAGTTTTGTGATGTCGATTCCAAATTCCTGCTCTCAAAGATTTGTCATGGTTGGCTTGGGTTGATTTTAGTGATACATTTATGCTTTAAAGTTATTTTGGAGGAAGCAGTGAAGTACAAAGTTTCGGAAAGACCTTTGCCTTTAAAAGTACCATCATGACGAGATAAACATCAAGTCGACAGAATTTGTATTCTAGATGAGAACTCATGATTGAGTTCTTTTGAAGTAGAGCAGTCTGATGTAGGAGGATTTTTAGTGCATAACGAGGGTGTAATAAGACACGAGAAAAGCAAATGCATGATCATGCTGGGGACTGCATGATCACGCTAATAAGGATTTATGATGACATGATCACGCTGCTTGACTGCATGTTCATGTCAAATTGGAATTTTGCACCAGAAGCTTTCGTGGAGGATGGGGAGATTGTGGATGATCATGCTAAAATTTTGCATGATCACGCTACCTTTAATTATTATTTATTTTTAATTAGGATTTATTTTTATTTCATTTTAGAGTTTTCTAACCCTATTGAACAATGTTATGATGTAACATAATAAAAATCTTTTACTGAAATGTAAACCCTAAATATTTTTCTCTTATCTATTTATGGATTCAAGAAACCCTTGTGAATTCAAGGTTTATTTTGTGGATTCAAGGTATTAAAAGATTTATCGTATAAGAGTCCTTGCGAGAATTATCATTTGCTTCTTCTACACTTCTATGTTGCGTCAGCTAACCCTAAGAGTTTTTCTCTTATCTTCTTGTGGATTCAAGAAATCCTTGTGAATTCAAGGTTTTCATTGTGGATTCAAGGTATTAAAGAATTTCCCATGTAATAATCCTTAAGAGGATTAGCATTTGCATCTCGTACGCTTCTGTGATGCGTCAAAATTAAGAAAAGGATATACAAGAGCCAATTATCATTCAAACATAGGAACAACATGAAGGAAGAAGGAGCTCTAGAATGTCTTCCCTTCCTGAAAAGTTGAAGGACTTCGTTTATAAAATCCTGGAAAAACAAGTTCGATAAACATGAAAAAAGGAATGAGATTGATTGAAATATATACAAGCAACTACTTAGAGGAATACATGTGCTCTTTGAACGATGTATTTAAAGTTAAAGACCATGTAGTTTAAAGGCATCAAGTAGAGACCCTGCATAAGTGGAGGCAATGTATAAGTAACTGAGAGCTCTTGAAGAAAATGGAACTTTGGAATTGACTGAAATACTAAAAGGAAAGAAAATAATTAAAATAAGTGGGATGGTGTTCAAAACCAAATACAAGAGAAAGCGTGAAGTTGGGAGATTGAAAATAAGGCTAATAGCAAGGTAAGACAAACAATTTAAAAGGAATGATTACACAGAAACTTTCTCACATGTAAGAAAGTTCACTACAATAAGAAGTCTCTTAGCTCTTGTAACTACACAAAATTGAAACTTGCACCAACTTGACATCAACAACGCCTTTCCGCATGGTTATATGGAGGAAGAAGTATATATAACACCACTTGAAGCGTACACGAAGGTTCAAAGAGGACAAATATGTAAATTAAAAAGAAACATATATGGGCTCAATCAAGTATCAAGAGAATGGAATAAAAAGTTATCAAAATTTCAGAAGAATTTTGGAATGGAACAATCCAAAAGAGATTACTCATTTTGGTAAGATTCAAAATGGTAAAATGACTATGGTGGTGGTTTTTTTAATGATTTGATCATCATTGGCGATGATGAAAAATTCATTGATAATTTGAAACAAAAAACTTGACAATGCTTTCATTATCAAGGATTTAGAAATACCGTTTAGGGATAAAATTCTCTAGAAATAACCAAAGAATCATGGTGAATCAAAGAAAGTATATTCATAATTTGATTGATGTTACATGATTAAGTTTCTGCAAGGCAAGTAAATTTCCTTTACAGAAGAGTTTAAACTTTCTACTACTACGTGAGAATTGCTACCAGACCTTGTACTTGATAGAATTATAATAGGAAAGTTATTCTATCTGAATTTGACAAGACAAGACATTTCATATTCAGTGGAACAACTAAGTCAATTCATGCAAACACAAAGGAAACCTCATTTATAAGCTGATCTACATGTGATTAGCTACTTGAAAAGGACTAGTGATTGGGGATTATTTTACTGAGCAACCATATTTAATTGTAACATATTTTTGTGATGCAGATTTGGAACATGTGTATATAATAGGAGGTCCCTTACATGTTATTGTATTATTCTTGGTGAAAGCCTTGTTTCCTGGAAAATAAAGAAATAGAAGACTGTTTCAAATACTTCAGCAAAGTCAGAATATAAAAGTATGTCACATACTACCAGTGAAATAGTTTGGTTATATGAGATTCTTGAAGATGTTTTAGTTTTTATTCTCAAATCAATCAGTCTTTTATGTGATAACAAAGCAGCTCATCACATATCACATAATCCAGTTTTCCATAAAAAACTAAGTACCTAAAGTTGGATTGTCACTATCTGAGGGAACAAGTAACTTACAAATATAATGACTAAACCCATTGGAGAAGGACCTTACATATCTCTATCATGCAAATTGGGTTTTGTCAGTGGCAACCCAAGTCCAACTTGAGGAGTGAAGGGGTGCATAAATCAATATCATGTGTTGCTCTTATTAAAACTCGAAACTCACAAACCCTATTATAATTATACACAATAAATATACCATAGCTTTTTTATCCACAATATTCTTCTTAATTATCATATTAATATTATCTTAAACGCTTTTCTTTAGTTTTAAAATTACCATATTAATTTTTTTAAAATTTCAAATTCTAAAATTACTCTTAAAGTTATATTACTATTTTATTTTATTTTTCTAAACATCCTTTTCAATTCAAACTTACCACTTAATATTTTCCTACACTTACCCAAATTTAGAAATAATATTTTTTAAATTTAATTTATGAAATAAGTAAATTGTACACAAGTTAGATAGTAGTTTTAGATATTTCTTTGTATAAAATAAAATAATATTAATTAGATATCATAAATTAAATTAGCCTTCAAAATATTTAAATTAAATTTTATGATATTATGAAATCGATCATTGGTTGATGAGTGATATTATTAGATATATTTTAGATGTCATGTCTAATATGATTTGTATTTAGTTTTCAGAACTTAACAACAGGACATATCAGGACTTACTGAAATTAGGACTTACTGAAGTCAGAGCTTAATATCAGAACTTAAGGTCATATCAGAACTTAAGTGAGGGAAGACTTTCAGTTAAGGAATGAAGCTGATTTACAGGAGAAGATTGAGACTAAAACAAAGAAGATATGCATGGAAAGAGTTAGAGGACTAGAAGACTTGTAGAAGATATCTGATTGATATATTTTAGGAGACAGAATTGTATTCCATATCAATTAGAAGTTATCTTGTAATTGTGTACTATATAAATACAGACTTAGGGTTTACACTATATGTGTTATCATTATCGAGAAGATTATACATTGTAACCTAGCAGCTCCTAGTGATATTTGTTCATCACTGAGAGAGAACAACAGTTCATATTGTAACAGAGTTTATTGAATATACTTGATCTTTGTTACATACTTGTGTTAAATCGATTTGATTGTATAAACATTATATTCAACCCCCTTCTACAGTGTTATGTGACCTAACAAGTGGTATCAGAGCTTTTCTATAAACACACATACAGTAAAGATCCAAACAATCATGTCTGAAGAAACACAAACCCCAATTAAGCCCACCAAAACTCAAGAAACTCAAAACACTCAAATCCACAGTCGATGTGAGACTATTAGGGTTCCCATACTGAGACCTTCTGTATATCCCATATGGAAAGTGAAGATGGCTATATTTCTGGAAGCTACAGATCCAGAATACCTTGATAGGATTAATGAAGGACCATATAAGCCTACCAAGCTCTCTATTGCAGTTGCTGATCAACAAGCAAAGTCCATACCAAAGTAGAAAGGTGATTATACAGCTGAAGACATCTCATCTATTTCCAAGGATGCAAGGGTAAGGCATTTGCTGTATAGTGCCATTGATAATGTCATGTCAAACAGGGTAATTAATTGCAAGAGTGCAAAGGAGATATGGGATGCTTTGGAGACAAGATGCCAGGGAACTGATTCAATCAAGAAGAACATGAGGACTATACTCACTCAAGAGTATGAGAACTTTGACTCAAAAGCTGATGAGTCATTAACTGATATATATGACAGGTTTGTCAAACTCTTGAATGATCTATCATTGGTGCACAAGTAATATGATCCTGAAGATTCAAATCTAAAATTCCTTTTAGCTATTCCTGAAAATTTGGATTTGAATTTTACTACCATAAGAGACAACTATGACCTTACTGAAACTACTCTTGATGAAATTTATGGTATGCTCAAGACTAATGAACTTGAGATGGATCAAAGGAGCAAGATGCATGGAAGAAAGTAAGGACAGTTGCTCTTAAAGCTGAGGAGGAATCTCTTAAAGTGGCTTCCTAAAAAAGGGGAAAAGGAAAGGCTCTCATCATAACGTCTGATTCAGAGTCATCATATTCTGATGAGGATGATTGAGAAACTGAAAGTTTACCTGAAATGGATGCTGATGCAGAGATGATGCAACTGTGCGCTCTTATGGTGAAGGGTATCAAAAAGATAGCCTACAGGAAATTCAGAAAAGGCAAGAAGTTTTCCAGGAATAGTGGAAGTTCTGATAAGAAAGGGTTCAGAAAGTCTGAAAGCAAAGGAGGAAAGTCTGACAGAGGAGACAACTCAAATGTCAAATGCCACAATTATGGTGAAAGAGGCCACATATCTCGTGACTGCAAGAAAGGAAAAAGTGACAAAGGCAAGGCACTTGTCACAAAGAAGAAAAGCTGGGCAGACACTTCAAATTCTAAACATGAGGTGAACTATGCCTTGATGGCAAATGCTGATAGCAGTACTGAAACTGCTGAATTGAAGGTACCTCAAACAACTTATGCTTTTCATACTGATGATATTACTGAATTGAGATTATATCTTAAAACCATGTTCATTAGCTATAGAGATCAGACTTTAACATGTGAAAGATTAACATCAGAAAATCTTGCTTATAAAAACAGGAATGACTATTTAGAAAAGGAGTTAGTTTTTCTTCATCAAACTAAGTAAGAAAGAGATGATGCTTTGTATGTTAGAGATGAAGTGTTAAAATTGAATGAATCTATAAAAGCTGACCTAGAAAAGGAAAGAGAGATTATCAGAACTTGGACTAACTCTAGCAGATCAACTCAGAATTTACTAAGTAGTGGAAACTGGAAAGAGGGCTTGGGTTATGGAGATGATTAAAGTGATAAAGGAACTGTGCAAATTGAGCCAATTATTGTTAAACAGACTGCTAAGCCAAAGGTAAATCCTGTTAAGTTTGTAGCAAAAACTGTAAATTCTGATTCTGAAAAGATGAAAGTGTCTAGGACAGAAGTAAAAGAAAAGTCAACTTCTGACAAATTAAAACAGGATAATCCAGT
This sequence comes from Apium graveolens, assembly GCF_009905375.1. NCBI lineage: Eukaryota > Viridiplantae > Streptophyta > Magnoliopsida > Apiales > Apiaceae > Apium > Apium graveolens. The sequence continues at coordinate 24,010,781 of NC_133655.1, read as the reverse complement.
TGAAGTAAATAGAGGCTTAATGACAAAGAAGCAGCTTAAGTATAAACTGAAAGAGAATAGAAATGTGAACAAGGTAAAGAAAGCTAGGAAAAATAGGAATGAAATTGAAGGTGTGAATAAAAGCAATAATTATATGCCTGTTCCTAATACTCCTAGAAAGAAATGTTATAACTGTGGAAACTCTAACCATCTTGCTTCTTTTTGCAGGAAAAATAAAGATATAAACTCTTTACCTCCTAAATCAGGAGTTAAGAGTCAGTCTGTTAGGTTTAAATCACAAAATCCTTGTTTTCATTGTGGTAGTTTATGGCATTCCATTTATACTTGTAAGGAATATCATAGTTTGTACTATGATTATTATCAAATAAAACCTTCTTTGAAGAAAGTTAGTATTATTCCTTCTAGTGTAAAGTTTGATGCAAAGTCTGATATAAGTTTTGATAAACAGCATGTTAGCATAAACTCTGAAATTAAATCCGCTGCAAATGCTAACAAACTTAAAAAGGCCAAAGGATCCAAGCAAGTCTGGGTCCTTAAAATTAACCAATAGTGGTCTTTGTGATTGCAGGGCAACAGGAAAAACATCCTAGTTCTGGATAGTGGATGTTCAGGACATATGAATGGAATTAAAGCCCTGCTATCAGACTTTGAGGAGAAAGCTGGCCCGGGAGTTTCCTATGGAGATGGCAACATGGGAAAAACTCTGGGATATGGCAATATTAATCTTGAGAATGTCATTATTGAAATAGTAGCTCTTGTCTCAGGACATAAACACAATCTGCTAAGTGTGAGTCAAATCTGTGACAGAGGTTATCATGTGGATTTCTTTGAAGAACACTGTGAAGTTGTAAGTAATTCTACAGGCAAAGTGGTTCTGAAAGGTTACAGGCATGGTAACATTTATGAAGCCAGACTTTCAACAAACTCTGATGGTTCTGTAATCTGTCTGTTGAGTAGAGCATCAATTGAAGAAAGCTGGAATTGGCACAAAAGACTCTCTCATTTAAATTTTAACAACATAAATGAGCTAGTAAAGAAAGATCTTGTGAGAGGACTGCCAAACTCATTATTTGCTCCTGATGGCCTTTGTGATTCATGTCAAAAGGCAAAACAAAGAAAATCTTCATTCAAGAGCAAAACTGAATCCCCAATTCTTGAGCCTTATCACCTACTGCATGTTGATCTATTTGGTCCAGTTAATGTCATGTCTATTGCAAAGAAGAAATATGCTATGGTTGTAGTGGATGAGTTTACAAGATACACTTGGGTGTATTTCTCGCACAAGAAGAATGAAATTGCATCTACTCTAACTGATCATGTCAGACAGCTGGATAAGTTGGTCAAAGATTCTGTTAAAATAATAAGAAGTGATAATGGCACTGAGTTCAAGAATTTAATCATGGAAGAGTTCTGCAAAGAGAATGGAATTAAACAGGAATTTTCTGCACCTGGAACTCCATAGCAAAATGGAGTTGTAGAAAGAAAGAACATGACTCTCATTGAAGCTGCACGAACTATGCTTGATGAAGCAAAGCTGCCAACCTACTTTTGGGCTGAAGTTGTGCAGACTGCTTATTTTACACAGAATGCTACACTCATAAACAAGCATGGAAAAATACCATATGAAATGGTGAATAAAAAGAAGCCAAATCTAAAATACTTTCATGTATTTGGATGTAAGTATTTTGTTCTTAAGACTCATCCTGAACCGCTGTCAAAATTTGATCTAAAAGCTGATGAAGGAATTTTTGTTGGATATCCACTTTCCACAAAAGCCTTCAGAGTCTACAAATTAAGAACAAGGATTGTCATGAAATCTATCAATGTATCTTTTGATGATAAAAAGATTAATGGACTTGAAGATTTCAATGATCACGATCAGCTGAGATTTGAAAATGAAGATTTAAGTTCTGATTCTGCAAATTCTGATGGCTTAAATCCTGATCCTGTAAGTTGTGACGGGTTAAATTCTGATGTCATTGAAACTGTGATAACTAATCCGAGGGAAAATGCACCTGTCCAGGGGGAGCAAGCTGAAGATCCTACCACAACTCAAGACTCTCAAGAAGCATAAGAACCTGTCACTGGCTCTTCAAGTTCTGATTCATCAAGTTCTGATGAGCCAAATACTGATAATTCTGCAAACTCTAATCTTCAAATCCTGAAGGATCCAACTCAAATTCCGAAGTTTCAGAGAGCATATCTACAGGGGGAGCATCAGAAAATGATGATGGAGACAGCATGGATCATGGGGAAGGATCCAGTTCTAGAAATCAATTTCCATCTGCAAGGAAGTGGACCAAATCACATACACCTGACTTAATAATTGGAGATCCTGAAGCAGGTGTCAGAACTAGAACTGCAACATCAAATGAATGTCTCTATCATTCCTTTCTATCTCAGACTGAACCAAAGAAAGTGGAAGAAGCTCTTCAAGATGCTGATTGGGTGCAAGCAATGCAGGAAGAGTTAAATGAATTTGAAAGAAATAAAATTTGGACTTTAGTGCCAAGACCAAAAAACAGATCAATTGTTGGCACAAAATGGGTGTTCAGAAACAAAACTGACAATGATGGTATAATTACAAGGAACAAAGCAAGGCTGGTTGCTAAAGACCACTCTCAACAGGAGGGTATTGATTATGATGAAACATTTGCATCAGTTGCTAGATTGGAAGCCATAAGAATCTTTTTGGCTTATGCTGCTCACAAGAAGTTTAAAGTCTTTCAAATGGATGTGAAAAGTGCTTTTCTCAATGGAGAATTGGAAGAAGAGGTATATGTTGAACAACCTCCAGGATTTGTAGATCCAAAATTTCCAAATCATGTCTACAGACTTGATAAAGCACTTTATGGCCTTAAGCAAGCTCCAAGAGCATGGTATGAGACTTTTACTCAATTCCATCTGGAAAGTGGATTTCACAGAGGTATAATTGATAAAACACTGTTCTACCTCAACCATGGAAAGGACTTACTTTTGGTACAGATATTTGTTGATGATATCATATTTGGTTCTATAAATGCCAAACTCTGTGAAAAGTTTGTAAAACTAATGCAGTCAAGATATCAAATGAGTATGATGGGAGAATTTAGCTATTTTTTAGGACTTCAAGTCTAGCAAAATGAAGAAGGTACTTTTATAAATCAATCCAAGTACACCAAAAATTTACTGAAGAAATTTGGAATGCAAGACTGTTCAACTGCATCCACTCCCATGGTCACTGCAACCAAGTTAGATAAAGATACTGCTTCATCAGTAAATATTACTAACTACAGAGGTATGATTGGATCTTTACTCTATTTAACTGCAAGTAGACCTGATATCATGTATGCTACCTGTTTTGTGCAAGATTTCAGGCTGATCCAAGAGAACCTCATCTAATAGTTGTGAAAAGAATTTTCAAGTACCTCAAGGGTACAGCTGATCTAGGATTGTGGTATCCTAGAAAATCAGATTTTAAGCTAATAGGTTACTCAGATGCAGATTTTGCAGGATGCAAAATAGACAGGAAAAGCACTAGTGGAAGCTGCCAATTTATTGGAGGCAGATTGGTTTCTTGGTTTAGCAAGAAATATAAATCAATTTCCACATCAACTGCAGAAGCAGAATATATTGCTGCAGGAAGCTGTTGTGCACAGATTCTTTGGATGAAGAATCAGTTACTGGATTATGGGTTAGAATTTTCTAAAATACCTATTTACTGTGATAATCAAAGTGCTCTTGCTATGACAGGTAATCCAGTTCAACACTCAATGACAAAGCACATCAGTATTAGGTACCATTTCATAAGGGAACATGTGATGGAAGGTACAGTGGAATTGCATTTTGTTCCCACAGATCAACAACTAACAGATATCTTCACAAAACCACTATGTGAAGCTACTTTTACAAGATTGGTAAATGAACTTGGAATGGTTTCAGGTTCTTTCTCAAAATCTGCTTAGTTTTTGTTCTCATGCATCAGACTTTATGATCAGTGTTTACTGATTGTCTTATCTCTATTTAATCTGTGCTTAAATTGTAATATATTAAATACTGATTATTATCTGATGTGATTCTATATACTCTGATAAGTGTTTTGAATGTTCTGTGACTATTCAATCCAATGAGGATTACTGTGCTAGATGTTGACCTAGTAGTCTTTAACATACTGAAAATCCCATGTTTGAATTAGTTGTTTATGTGGAGATTCATTAACACAAGCAAATTATGATTTTGAGCTTAGTCAAATTTACTTTGTGTATCTTATTACTAAGTCACAAACTAGATTCTTGCTTCTTATCTGTCAAATTCTGATGTCAGTAAATCTTAAGGATGAACCACATGCTTGATAAGCCTCACTTATCCGAAGAAAAGAAAAGAAAATTGAAGTCAGGTACTCCTTTGAGATCTAGAGTAAATATGTGGAAGGGAAGACCCAAGTGCATTGCTGGTATTAAGTTATATGCATTAGAAAAGCAAATAAATTTTTCTTGGTGACTTTTCACATTCCTTGATTACTGGAGAAGAGGAAAGTTCTTTGGAGACCACGTTTTCATCGGAGACCTTGGAGACCACATATGTTCTGCAATCAAAACACTATAAAATATATTATTTTATGAAGTATGTTTTACGAGTATCACTAATTCATTAAAATTATTGAAGATCATTTAATTTTAATACATAGAATGTGTATGTTCTGGAAGCTAAACAAATGTTCTGCAAACTTAACATGTTTTGCGGAATAAAATATTTTTGTAATGTTTTACATGCAGTACATATATGATATTCAAGATTTTGAATAAAATAAGGATCTTTGTAGAGCATGATTCGCAAAATAATATGTTTTGCAATGTTTTTATGCAATATTTAACTTGCAGAACATAAGTGGTCTCCAAGGTCTCCAAAAAAAAGTGGTCTCCATAGAATTTAACCCTACTGAAGAAATACTCTGATAATAGCATAAATTCTGATAGCAGTTGTGACTCACTTACACTGAGAAGCCACTTTAAAAAGAATGTTAAAAGATGCATAAAATGAGCACAAACAGTTGAGGTGGATTCTTGCATAAATTTGTTCTATAGTAGACTTCATTATTAATGACAAATTTTAAGCACTTTTCATAGTTATGCCTTATTTCTAAGATGTACTGAAGTTTATCAGACTTTAATCTTTATCTGATATTTTGCTAAATGCACACACTATCACTCCATATGAATGATGAAAATTACTGTGGTGATTAAGTTGTTTTAGACAAACAGTTAAGTGTCATATGCATAAATTCTGAGGACAAGTTCTGATGGAAGTTCTGATGATTAAACTCTGAAGAAATAAGTCAGTATTTGTATGAAAAATCACAGAAACAGACATTCACTTTTTGAGTACAGAAGCCATGTTCTGATGACCGTTAAAATCTGATAATAGTCAAGTTCTGATATTAAATCCTGATGCAAACTCTGATACTTACGTGGCATTATTTATTTACTTGACTTATTTGTGGTAAATACTGTAATGGTCATATTTTATTAGAATATAATTAGGTGAGATAAAAACAGTCATAATCATTTAGTAAGTGGGAAGCGTGTTTTCCTTGAAACACTGCATGTGCACATTTATTACTGCTTAATACTCGTGCCCACTAATAATGTTTTGATTAATGATATGCTGCCAGGTGTCTAAAGTCTGTTCTGCTTCAATCATAACAGTTGTGTACACTCTATTTTATAATCTTTTACCTACTTTTCTTTCTCTAATCTCTCTTATTCTCTCTCTCACTAATATTCTCTGAAGCTATTTTCTTACAAGACTTTTATCAAACACCTTGTGTACACTCTATTTTCTCACTTATTTTTCACAAAAATGGCACCCAAAGACATCATTTTTAATGGAGCTAAATTTGTTCCTAACAATTACTTAGCTATTCTTAGCAAGGATGAAGCTCCATCAGAACTTCACTGTAACACCCCCAGATCCGGGGTCAGGGATCCGGGTCATCACGGTCTTTCTTTCCACAATATCACTTCACTTAATTAACAATAAATAACCTCATGCTGTGACCCCACACTAACACACACCACAACCCGTTATAGTCTCAGAGATGAAATTGAAATAAGTACAAGTCTTTGAATCCACAATTTAAAAGTTATTACAACCCAAAAATGATTACTTGATAAGTTTACAATTAATTGCCATTATCTGCCACAAGTTATAATTATACATAATTGATTCCCAAAAGTGGAAGGTCTGATCTACAGATAGATCTACCTCTGCAGCTATAGCAGCTATGATCTCCACGGGAAGGCGCGGGGCGCTTCCCACGCTCTTGCGCTGGGTCTGCTGGAGTCTGGCCATCTTTCCTAACTGTTGTTGTGTGATGAAGAAATAAAGCAAGAGTGAGCATTACAGCTCGCAAGATAATATATAGTGTAAACAATAACGCAAGCATCTAAATGGATAACTTGCTGGAAACCTTTATCAGGTGAAAGATAATTACTTACTGGATATAAGCAAAAACAAGGGATGAAGTTACCAATTACTTCACTATACTTATATCATTTATAAGGCTACTTGAACTACCACTGTTCAAAGTATTATAGGTTTCAAAAGGTCATCCCATAGATGAGACCACAAGTTAAGATTTGAATAGATTCAATCTTTGAAATATTATTGAATGAAATAAGATACGAGATACTTTATTTAATCCCAATATATATATCCACATATATATCTTTTAAACATTTCCTGGAACCTCTGTTATGTAAAGTATGAACAGAGTTTGTAACATCCAATGAATTTTGGAAAGGAAAAGAATTTTGGCATAAACCCGATATCTTGCTGATCAGGCAAAGATACCAATAAGTAACCTTTTCTACTAGTAGATGGATGAATCCCCCACCGATCATCACCCTGGCCACATAAGGACCTTGTGCTGGACCGCCACCCGGCCTCTTACGCGTTGATGGACTGCCACCCAGCCACTTACACTTTGATAGACCGTACCCCGGCCTGTCACTTATGCCGACTCAATTAGAGGGACTTACTTCCCGAACGTTGGGCAAGTAATCAAATTGTTTTCTCAAAACAGCAACCACGTTGCAAATGTAAAATACACCACAGAGCCGGATCCCCCAGGTTTTGAGCGAGTATTTAAATCCCCTTCGAAAGGAGGATCTTAAATATAAAAGAATGAGTTTTGGGATCCGCCCTAACTTTTAGAAATCATTTTGAAGACTCGAAAACATTTTTAAGAATGTTTGGAGTACTGCTGATTTATTAAAATAAATCAGTCCCGATATATTAGAAATATCTGAATATTATTATTTAAATAATATTCTCATAAAGATAATCCTTATAAAAATAATCGAAGTAGAAGTTTTAAAACTCATACTTGAAATGAATATTAAATAACCAAAGATATACTTATACGAAAGTACTATCTTTATTTGAATAATCGAAAATAAGTTTGATTATCGAAACATTATTCTTTAATAAAATAAAGAATATTATTAAATAATAAGCGGAGTCATAATACCTCGAATGAATATTATAAATAATATTCATTAATTAAAATAAATGGAGTCATACATCCTCAAATGAATATCCAATTAATAATTATTAAATAGAATAAACAGAGTCATAAGTCCTCGAATGAATATTCAAAAAATATTCATTAAATAAAATAAAGTTATCGAATAAACCTTATTCGATCAATAGTTTTGAAAACTATATCCCTATATATATAAATATATATATATAATATACTCGGGAACATCGACTCCCGGTTTAGAAATATGTTCACCTTTGGGTCCCCTATACTAAGGGTATACGCAACTACTGCTTATCTCTAGCATAGGTATTATGCAACTTATAAGCAATTGAATGAACAATTAGATATCAAGATTACGAAACAGACATGCATATATACCATATCAGCATGCTCCAATATATCACAAGATTTGCTAATAACAATCATGCACTTATCACAAGATAATGCATATACATATATACATCACAACAACAGTATAACGGGTAGAAAACTTGCCTGAGCGACTGGGGGTTATAAATGGCTTGGGATGATCTGGTAACCTATAAACAACATATAAGTTGGAATTAAACCAAATTCACTTGTAAATCTATACTTTAACCAATTTAGACTCTAACGCTCGCTTTGCGCTTAATGATTCTCTTAAGTCGCTCGAGTACCCTCGGCTCCACCATTTTTAATAAATTAACCATTACGAGTTTTAAGGAGATTCTTTCGCGAGTGTCTTACCAACTTCCTAACACACTTTACATAAATGTTTCATACTCCAATTAGCCCTTTTAGGTCTTTAACCTATATTTCAAAGTAAGGCGAGGGGTAATGATTCGTTCGCAAAACGTCGTTACTTAAAACGGCCGTTTCTCCTAAACCGTACATCGGAATCAAACGAACCACATATCAAAATGAAGCTCGTAACATGAAATATCTAAACATGGCAATGGTCAAAACCTAGCAGCGAGTTCTCAGGTCCTAATGTTATGAACAAAAGCAGTCTAAAGTAAATCGAACATTACGACGACTATGTTTACGCGATTTCCCAAATTTATACCATTCCAAATCAACCACCAATCAACCCCAATTCATTTATACAACCAAAATCCACCCATACCATACTACAACAGCCCCAACACCTCAAGTTCTCCAATTTATGTTATTCTCAAACATGAATTTAAAACTATACTTAGTCCTTTAACTAATCAATAAGATTTCAACATCCAATTTACTACAACTCCAACCCAAACTCTAAACCTACAAGTATCAAGCTACTCTTTTACCATAACAATCAAAATCATCCTAATATACAAAGTAAAGCTAGGGTTTGGAGATGGTATACCTTCCTTGAAGTGATTGGAGTAGCTAGGAAGCCTTAAGAAGCCTTGAGATGTCTTAGGGATGCTTGGATCTTAAAGGAAAAACAAGAAAAATCAAGTTAAAAATCTTGAAATCACTATTCATTATCTTCTTCATTGATTTCTTGGATAAGATTGTGAATGATTTGGAGACTTAAACTTATAGGATAGCTATATCTATGCATAAGGAGTACTAGATAATTATCTTACCAATTAAGGAAGCTTGGAACTTGAATTTTGAAATTCTTCTTCTTGAAATGGAGAGAAAAGCCGAGAGCAATGGTTGAAGAAATGAAATGATTTTGTGTTTGTGATTTGTTTAGCTTAGCTTGGTTGCTTTTGATTTATTTTTGGTTAATTACCTTTTTAACCTTGAACTTTGTGTGGTTTTAAATCAACCACACCTCCTTCCCCTTATGTCATGCTTATGTCACCTTTGCTATGTCATCACCCCTTACTTGCCCTCTTCTTATTGGTTTGATGACCTCATCATCCCTAACCTCCTTGATTAACTCCTAATTGTTTGCCTAATGACCGCTGATCTGTTATACAGTTCGCTTAACTTTCGTTCTCGTTTCTCGTTTGAGGGATCATACCCGGGATCTTATTACTTGGGTTTCCTTAACCTTTCTCAATACATTATAATCCTTTTATGATCCTCTCTTATAATCCTTTAATTTAAATCCTTTTTATCCTGTTACCTTATACTCAATTCTTTCCGTATCTAGTGGATTTCCGGGAAAAATCAAAGTGTTCGGAATTGGATTCTGACGATCTTTACATACACTTATATACCATATAGAGTACTTATAAAATCTCAGAATATCAATAACAGAATCCCTACATAGTGTGGCATGAAAAGTTTTCTCATTCAGCATAATCAGCAAAAACAGTATTCATAAAGGTTACAAAAAAGTTCAAAATTTTGGGGTTATTACAGTCTCCCCTCCTTAAAAGGATTCCGTCCCGGAATCAAATAGAAAACAAATGGGGGTACTTTTCTAGCATTGCGCTCTCTAGTTCCCAAGTTGATTCTTCCACATTATGATTCTGCCATAGCACTTTGACTAGCTTGATCACTTTGTTCCGAAGCACCTGCTCCTTCTTATCCAGAATCTTTATTGGTCTCTCCACGTAAGTCAGATCTGGTTGCATATCCACCTGCTCGTACTCCACTACGTGTCTGGCATCCCGATGATACTTCCGTAGCATTGACACATGGAATACGTTATTAACTTGTTGTAGGTTCGGGGGTAAGGCTAGCTCGTAAGCTAACTTTCCAATCCTTCTTAATATCTCAAAAGGTCCAATGTATCTTGGGCTTAGTTTCCCTTTCTTTCCGAACCTCATTAATCCCTTCCAAGGGGATACCTTTAGCAGTACTAAGTCCCCTACTTCATATTCCTTGTCCTTTCGGGCTAGGTCTGCATATTTTTTCTGTCTGTCTTGGGCTGCTACAAGCCTCCCTCTGATAAGATCCACTATGTCTTTGGTCTTTTGGACCACTTCGGGTCCGAGCATCTTCCGCTCCCCTACTTCATCCCAGTATAAGGGAGATCGACACCTTCTTCCGTACAGGGCCTCATAAGGCGGCATTCCAATGCTAGCATGAAAGCTATTGTTATAAGAAAACTCGATCAACGGCAAGTGATCATCCCAACTTCCTTTAAAGTCTATTGCACAGACTCTCAACATATCCTCTAATGTCTGGATGGTCCTTTCACTCTGCCCATCCGTCTGGGGATGGTACACGGTACTCATATTTAACTTGGTCCCCGCACATTCTTGAAAGCTCTTCCAAAATCTGGAGTTGAATCTGGGGTCTCGGTCTGAGATAATGGACGCTGAGACTCCATGTCGCGTCACTATTTCCTTAAGGTAAATGTCCACCAGTCTATCGACTGTGTATCTCTCATTGATAGGAATGAAATGAGCTGACTTTGTCAGTTGGTCTATAATTACCCATATGGCGTCATGATTGGCTTTCGTCCTTGGCAAGCCTACAATAAAATCAATCGCTATCTGTTCCCATTTCCACTCGGGAATCTCCAGGGGTCGTAAAAGTCCATTGGGTCTCTGGTGCTCTGCCTTTACTCTTTGGCAAGTCAAACATTTGCTTACCCATTCTGCTACGTCCCTCTTCATGTTGGGCCACCAGTAATATTCCTTCAAATCCCTATACATCTTGGTACTTCCCGGGTGAATGGAATACCTTGAACTATGACTTTCATCCAAAATCTCGTCTTTAAGTTCTTGAACATTCGGAACCCAAATCCTGTAGGAATACCTCATTATCCCCTTATTGTCTCTCTCAGTATGGATCTCTTCTCCAGTCATTGACTCTCTGCCCTCATTCATCATTCTTTCTTGGCACAATCTAATCTTTTCTAATAACTCTGGCTGCATTGATATCTCAAACAGCTTTTCAGTTCCGGTTTCGGTTACCTTTACTTCCATTTCCATTCTTTCGAAATCCCTGATTAATTCCTCCGAAGTCATTATCATTCTGAGCCTTTCCTTCCTACTGAGGGCGTCAGCCACCACATTGGCTTTACCCGGATGATAGAGAATCTCACAATCATAGTCCTTGATTAGTTCTAACCATCTCCTCTGGCGCATGTTGAGCTCTTTCTGCATAAATATGTACTTGAGGCTCTTATGGTCTGTGAAAATCTCGCACTTCTCTCCATACAAGTATTGCCTCCAAATTTTTAAGGCAAAAACTATTGCCGCTAGCTCAAGATCATGGGTAGGATATCTAATCTCGTATTCCTTCAGTTGTCTCGATGCATACGCAATCACTTTACCGTGCTGCATAAGCACACACCGTAATCCTTTGTGCGACGCGTCACTATATATCACAAAATCTCCTTTTCCGTCTGGAAATGCCAACACCGGGGCCGTTACCAGCCTTTTCTTTAATTCCTGAAAACTGTTCTCGCATTTCTCCGTCCATTCAAACTTCTCTGTCTTACGAGTAAGTCGTGTCAAAGGGGCTGCGATCTTCGCAAAGTCCTGTACAAATCTACGATAGTAGCCGACCAATCCTATGAAACTCCTTACCTCTGTGGGTGTGGTTGGCCTTTCCCAATTTGAGACCGCCTCTATCTTGGAGGAGTCGACCAATACTCCTTCTTTATTGATCACATGTCCCAAAAACTGTACTTAATTCTGCCAGAATTCACACTTCGAGAATTTGGCATATAACTGTTCCTCTCTGAGTATTCCTAGAGCTATCCTCAAATGCTCTGCATGTTCTGCCTCAGTCCTTGAGTAGATCAAAATATCATCGATAAAAACTATCACACACTTGTCCAAGTACTTCTTAAATACTCTATTCATTAAATCCATGAAAGCCGTTGGGGCGTTGGTTAATCCAAAGGACATTACCAAGAACTCATAATGCCCATACCTGGTACGGAATGCTGTCTTGGGAATATCTTCGGGTTTAATCTTTAGTTGGTGATATCCAGTTCTCAGGTCAATCTTGGAAAAATAAACAGCATCCTTTAGCTGGTCGAACAGATCGTCTATTCTAGGTAACGGGTACCTGTTCTTTATGGTTAGCTTGTTCAACTCTCGATAGTCGATGCACAGCCTCATGCTCCCATCTTTCTTCTTAACAAATAAAACTGGTGCTCCCCACGGAGACACACTGGGTCTTATCATACCCTTATCCAAGAGTTCCTGCAATTGGGTAGCTAATTCCTTCATTTCTAACGGGGCTAACCGGTAAGGTGCTTTTGAAACTGGCGCCGTCCCTGGGGCCAACTCAATAGCAAATTCAATCACTCTATCGGGTGGTAATCCCGGAAGTTCTTGTGGGAATACATCTTCAAATTCGTTGACTACTAGAATATCTTGTAAGTTGGGCACCTCCTTTTGCGTGTCTACCACATAGGCTAGGTAAGCCTCGTTTCCTTTTCGGAGCATCCTTTTGGCCTGGGCCATGGTCAAAAATTTTTGCGTCTGCCTTTTTCCCCTAAATATGACTTCTTTCTTTCCTGGAATATTCAACTTAACTTTCTTCCCTTTACAGTCTATCTGAGCATCATTGCTAGATAGCCAGTCCATTCCCAAAATTATATCAAATTCCCCTAACTTAAAAGGAATCAGATAACACTGAAAGATTGTTCCCCTATGCCTAACTCACATGCGGGGTGATTCAGATTAACAAGAATAACTTCATGATTGGCTATTTCTACTTGTAAGGGCTCTATCAAGGGTTCAGCTTTAAGTCTTAATTTACGCGCAAAGTCCCTTGATATAGAAGATTTAGTTGCTCCTGAATCAAATAAAATGTTTGCACTGACTGAATTTAGAGAAAGGGTACCTGCTATCACATCTGAATCTTTCATAGCATCCTGGACTGTCATGTTGAAAGTCCTTGCAGTAGGTGGCTTATTAGAAGCAGCCCTGCTTGCTCCCGAAGCTGCTGGTTTGTTCATTGGGCATTCCCTCTTCCAATGACCCGGGCGTCCACACTGATGACAAGTGGTGGTTGGGCGGGTAATGGGGGTTGGCGAAGTGCACTTGTCCGAATAGTGACCCTCTCGACCACACTTGAAGCAGATTACCGGCTTTCCTTTACACTCCCCAGAATGCATCCTTCCACAAGTGTTACAGGCTGGCAATGGGGGTCGAGACTGGTTGGAATAGGACATTCTTGACTTCTGGCCACTCTGGCTCACATTTACACTCATTGGCCGCTTAAACCCAATGTCCTTTCCCGGTAGGGACACTGCTCCCCTATTAACTCTAGTTGGGAAGTTCCTTCCTGCGGAACCTCCACCCATGCTCATACTTTTCCTCTTTATTCCCTTCTTCTCTCTTTCCTTCTGCATCTGTTCACTTCCGGCTTCTACAATTGTTGCCTTTTGCACCAGAGTGGCATAATCAGTAAGCTCAAGGATTGCCACCCTATTTTGAATCCACGGTTTCAGTCCCTGCTGAAACCTCCTAGCTTTCTTTTCCTCGGTGCTCACAAACTCTGGCACAAACCTTGATAACTCAGTAAATTTTGCTTCGTACTCTACTACAGATAAGTTATTCTGCTTTAGCTCCAAGAACTTGAGCTCCATCTGGTTTTCCATAAACCTCGGGAAATATTTTCCCAGAAACAACTAACTGAATCTTTCCCAGGTTATAATAGCATCTGTCTCCATATTTTTCTTGGCCTCCCACCAGTAGTTAGCCTCTCCTTTCAGAAGGTAGGTAGCAAATACAGTCTTCTGTGCCTCATCGATACTCAGAATCTCAAAGGATTTCTCCATTTCCTTTAACCATGCCCTTGCCTCAACTGGGTCGGCTGATCCATGGAACTCAGGGGGCTTAAGGGACTTAAAAGCCCTGAAAGAGTTTGCCACAACATTGTTATTTCCTTGAGGGGGTGGGTTGGGTTGACGTTCCAAGTTCTGCCTTAGTAGTTGCATGAACTGGCCCATGGGATCCATGCCTGGGTTTGGTATAGGTTGCTCAACCTCAGTTTCTCCTTCCTCAGCCTCTATCTCAAATCCCTCAACATCATATGTCTCCTCCTCCTCTTCATACAGGGAGTCATCCTGTTCAACATAATCCTCGTCTTCCTTTTCACTGTGTTCCTGGTTCCTATCGTCCTGGTTATGGCTTCCCTGGTCCTCAGATCCAGGGTTCGCTCTAGTTCCAATCTTTCTTGGCGGCATGATACTGATAATAAAAAAAATTATTTGGAAAAATCAACGTTAGGTCACAATCATTCTCAACATTGTGCCTTGCACAGCTCTATAATGGGGAGAATGTATCTCGCAATTCTAATGTTTTATGATAGTTCTAATAAGAAGTGCAGTAATAATAATGATAAAAATAGTGATCTCGTCACTAAGGAACTGAACTGAAAGGAAACAAATATATACATAATGCGAGAAATACATAGTTTGATCTGGTCAAAAGTACAACAGTGCTACAACCATCTGTCCCAAAAGTGATACACAATAGTCTATCTGTCTAGTCAGAAAAAGGGATGCTATATACAAGTCAACTATCCCGGAAAATTGGCTCTTACTAAGGCCTCGACTAACTACACAACTAGACTATCCCATCGTCAGTCCTGAATCACACACCGAAGCGGGTCAGCTCCCATACCCTTTCCATCGCACGACGGAAGATATAGTCCGCCTGCCGCCTAGAAATCCTACCATGCCTTTCCCCCTGGAGCGATCTGAGTCTCGCTCGGGACATGAGCTCTATCCCCGTCAGCTTCCTCCTCAAGGATCGGGGTATAGCAGCCCTAGTCTCATAAGCTCGGGTACGCCTACCCGCCCTCTCCACATCCAACTCCCTCTGGGCCTCATCCAGCCGGGCCTCAGCAACAGCCACTCGGGTCCTCAGTACATCCTGAACATAGTCGTGGGCTAACAAAGACTGCCTATGGGCAGGGTCGAGAGGTGGTGAATCCGGAGCCGCTGGGGGTGCCTCCTCGGTCTGCCTAGGCTCGGAAGTATGGGTCTCTGAGTTGTCATCATAGGGGATCCAAGATAGTGGTGGAGGGGTAGGAGCTCTGACCACCGGGAGTGTGGGTAAAGGGGTACCAGTGTACACTACCATAGGTCCGACACGCTCCTCAGCTACTGGGACCTCATCCGGGTCCTCCTCATCTGAAATAACAATGACCTCTGTCTCTGACTCCTCTGAGGGGTCCTCCTCATCCTCCTCCATCTCAGGCTCCTCCTGATCCTCGACATCTAGCAGTGCCTCATCATGCTCACGCTCGAACATCTCAGGGTCCTCTATCTCATGAGCTTACACATTAAACGAGCTAAGTTACTATCATGATACTTATAAGGGTTCCCGTAAGGGTTTTAACTGTCAGTGCTACTTTAAGTAGTCCGACCATGAACTTGGCAAGAGTTCTTATTATCTTTGTGAGTTTATTATTATATCGTCGCATCATCTCTGAGGTTTATAACGCTTAGCTCTGATACCATTTTTGTAACACCCCCAGATCCGGGGTCAGGGATCCGGGTCGTCACGGTCTTTCTTTCCACAATATCACTTCACTTAATTAACAATAAATAACCTCATGCTGTGACCCCACACTAACACACACCACAACCCGTTATAGTCTCAGAGATGAAATTGAAATAAGTACAAGTCTTTGAATCCACAATTTAAAAGTTATTACAACCCAAAAATGATTACTTGATAAGTTTACAATTAATTGCCATTATCTGCCACAAGTTATAATTATACATAATTGATTCCCAAAAGTAGAAGGTCTGATCTATAGATAGATCTACCTCTGCAGCTATAGCAGCTATGATCTCCACGCACTACTAGAAAAACGTCAATAGACATCGGCTAAAAACCGATGTCTATGAATGCAAAAATCCGATGTCTTCGTGGGTGATGTTAAAGACCCCCCTATTTAACATCGGTTTTAAACTGATGTTAAATACAACATATAACATCAGTTCTTTGTTTAAAACCGATTTTTATATGTTGATATTAAATTTCTCATGCATATCTAATCTTCATATATCATTAGAATATGATATTTTTATCAATTTAAATATATGCGAGCGAAGCAAAATCTTTCAATTTAACCAATAAACTGATGTTACTTGTACCAGTAACAACAGTTTTCATCAAAAACCGATGTTAACAATACCTTTGACATCTGTTCTTAATCGGTAACCGATGTCTATTTGTAACAAACTGATATCTATAATACTTAATAACATCAGTTTTTTGTTTTAAGATTTTTTTGATGTAGTATTTAACATCAGTTTTTACTGATATTAATGGTCCACTAGAACTGATGTATTAAGCTTTGACATACATCATTTTTCATTTTAATGATGTTTGTACATGTTTTATTAATGCACATTTTAAAAATATAGATTCCAAAAATCAATGAACTACCAAAACCAATTGCTGCATAATACCAGTTATATATAAATCTAACAATCAATATTCAAACCTCCGGTACAACAGATTCATCTAATCCAAATATCAAGTACTACACATATCCATTCATATATTCTACTACTGTCTATACAAAGAATTTGACTTGGTACCGACAATAGCATGTAAAATATCATCTGAGGAACACCCTTATTCTTCTGCATGTTCCCACTCCTTAGTAAAGCTCCTGTAGCCTCTGGTCCCGTATAATGACAATAAGCATATGTACCTTTGAGCGTTTTTTTGAATAAATGACTTCCTGTAGTGCAAGATGATGCTATTATATTGATACCGGACCTCATTAGATACTGAAGAAAATAGTTTACCACCATACCTCATTAGACTTCTCATTTCTTTTTCAGCCCATGTCTTAACCATTTTTCTTGGATTGTGCCGGCAATATCCATATCTAAAATGGTAATACCCCTGTACATATCTCTCTTTATCCCTGAAATATTCAAGAATCAGAAGACTAGTAACACTGGCATTGATAAGGCGAATCTGATTGTTTAATTCGGATGCTAGTTGGACAGGAAAATGCAATATGAATAACACGTAAAGTGCTTCACTGAGTATGCATCTCTACATATGCACAAAAATACATATCTCGCATGTATCACTTTTCTCAGAAGCAAGCTGTGAGACAATTGAACATATTGTGGAAATAATGAAAGAAATCGTATTATGAAAGTAATAATTACAAGACAGAGGATTGTCACACATACTTAAACACAAGTACTGAAGTTCTGTACACTTTGATCGCTAATTCCTGACCATGAGATCTTGTAGCATGATAAACATTTGCCTGTTAACATAAAAATTTATAGAAAAACGGAAAATGAGAGTCAAGGATAAAAACATGGAAGAAAAAGAGATTTGTCATTGTTATTCAAAACAACAAGAAAAGCATGTTTAGATGCAGTACTATCGCACACATACTTCTTTATCAGTTGAGATACAACCATTCATCTCATGAAAGACACCACAATTCAGCATTTTGAATAAAACCATGCGAGTTCTGGGGTCAATTTCCTGAAAATAATAATAAGAGACATACTTAAGTGAGTTAAATTCAGTACTAACATTACCAAATCAGAGAAACTGATTTTAGATAGTGACTTGATACTTGAACTAGGCTGCAAAAGCAATAATCATGAATACTATCATACTCAAACTTTCTTGAGCAGAGTCAGAAATTTCTATTTAACTCATTTTCCATGTTCAATCCTAAATAAAAGTTGCACTTGACTAATTTTATCCGGAAACTGCAAGTACGGGAGTGACATTACATGCTCAAGTCACTTCAGACAAAAAAATGTTATAGTTTCACTTCAGGAGTTGGGTTGGTATTCAGGCATACGTATAATGCTTTTTTTAATATAAATCACTCTATTAGACAAGACACTGCCCTGAAGGACCTCATATTAAAAGAAGGATAAATGTAAAACCACAAAATCAGTAGAACTTGTGAGAAGGAAGGTAGAAGATACAATGTTAAACTAATTTATAAATGTAAAATCACAAAATCAGTAGAACTGCTTTATGCAGAAACTGATCTAGTAGAACGCGCAAATTTAGGCATTTTCAGAGTTACTCTGAAGAGCAGCCAACTACTTCTGAACTTCCATTGAACTCATTTCATGCATCAATTAGGTAAAAACGTGCTCAGAAAAAGTGATATTACAAAAAGTCATGTGATTCATGTGACTATGTAGTCAAATCCAACATAACCCTGGTAAATTTGCACTCGGGTACTTGGATTGATGTGAATTATGGACAATAGAACAAGTCAAGTTTTCTTGGTAGGACTTGTGAGGAGCTTTATTTTATCCAAACAAGCCTGTCTGAGCAAGAGTATGCTAGAAGCATAACTGATACATAGTTGAAAACACTAACTAGCTCGACATCTGACTTCGCAAAAAAAAAGGTACACAAAGACATCTGTACGCAAGTGCTTGTTTAGAGTAGAATAATGTAAATTTCTGTTTAAATATTTTCAGTGAGCTATTAAATTTTAGTTTTTATATATTACTACGTCTGATATTGATATATTTCTTTCCTTTCATATTAGAAAACAGAGAGAGACTACTTAAAGCAAACCGATAAAAGAATCAAACCAGCAAGATGGTGCATACCTGCTCAACAGTTGCACGATCCGCTTTCTCGGTTGTTTTAGTTTTTCCAATAGCCATGTCTCTAACAATTCCGTGAATGGCACTAGTCACAGAGTTTGACATGCCTACACTAAACTTTCTCTCCCATTCCTGCACTAACATTAATTCAGCACAATATTTGAAGCCAAAATCAGGAAAACAATGTAGGCCAGGTGAAATGACTGACATATATACAAAAGAGAATATATTTTTTGCAGCGCATAAATTTCAAATTAGCTAGCAATTCTATTAATAGTGCTAGGCATAATGCCAATATGCATAAAAAGTAAAAAAGACATTGACTCATTTGTGATATCATATAAATAACTTATACATAAGTTACAAAATGTGTTTACCGTATTTCTGATCTATTTAGTAGCTTTTAAGTGTTCGATAAACAAATCCTAAGTAATTTATAAACAACTTATAATCTTAAAAACGTCTGAATTTATGACTTACTTAGACAAACAGGCATATAACTTTCGAGTAAGATGGAAAATAAATTATTCAAATTTTAAACTCAAGGTCTCAAGTCTAAATCTTTTCTTAATTAACTCAAATATACTATCCTAAAAGCATTCGATTAAATCTAACGAAACAAACATCACATAATTTGAAACACAGTTCACAATATAACAAGCTCAAACAAGCATATAAACCCCGGAAACCTAACCAGACATACTAATTCAAGCAAATGCAAACAAACATCGCGTAAAACTAAGCACAATTCCCGAAAATCAAGCTCAATGAACAAGATAAACACTACCAATTACAATTCAATCCCAAATAAACATAACATAATCTACACAATTCAAAAAACACACACAGCAAAACAAATACCGCAACCTAACCAGACCTCATAATTCAATCTAATTTACACAAACATCGCGTAAAATTACACACAATTCACAAAAACGAAGCTCAATTAACGAGATAAACACTAAAACATAATTCAATCCGAAACAAAACATAACCTAATCTACACAATTCAGAAAACACACACAGCTCAAACACGAAAACAAACACCGCTTCAAATCAATTCCAAACAAAACATCATAGAAGGAAGAGATAGAAAGGTTGGACATCCGGATATAATTCCAAACACTAAATCAGCTATAAATCAGCTAAAAAACACCCGCTAAAGTAGTACAAATCATGAATCATGAACCAAGCAGTCACGTACAGCTCTTCAGCCAGCTATCATCCACAAATCAACATCCTTCTCCGAGTTTAACATGCTCAATGTAATATGCACAGTAAGAACAAACACTCAACTAATTAAAAATTAAAAAACTAGGGTTTCAAATTGAAACCCCTAATTCTAAAATTAGGCTTTAAAACTTACTGAATTCAAGATTGAACCTCCAACTTAGCTTCAAACTCAGACTTAAACTCCAACCTTAAACTCCGACTTGAACTTGAACTCCAACCTTAAACTTCAACTCAGACTTGAACTCCAACCTTAAACTTTGATTTACGCTAATACAATGAAACCCACGCTAATGCAATGAAACCCCCAATTCTATGAGAGCAACGAGGGAGATTAATGAGAAAATGAGAGCACAGTGGTGGGTGTTTGGAAAATATGTTCTCGATTGGTGAGTAACTTTAATTTTTGATGTTTTATGTTTGATGTTTTTTGTTATATTTTTAATTAAAAAGAGGGGGAAGATGTGTGGGAAAAGAGGGGGGAAATTTTGTTAAGGCAAAAAATAGGGGGGAACATGGAGGGAATACATTATTTGGCTAAGGGGGGAAAACGGGGAAGCCGTGCTGAATAATTTTTTTAAAACAAATATATAACATTGGTTAGGATAAAACACTGATGTTTATAAAACCAAAAGACATCGGTTGTTTAAAACTGATGTATAAAACACCTTTTACATCGGCTCCAAAAGCAACCGATGTCTAAGAGGCGATGTATATTCTACTTTTTCTAGTAGTGACGGGAAGGCGCGGGGCGCTTCCCACGCTCTTGCGCTGGGTCTGCTGGAGTCTGGCCATCTTTCCTAACTGTTGTTATGTGATGAAGAAATAAAGCAAGAGTGAGCATTACAGCTCGCAAGATAATATATAGTGTAAACAATAACGCAAGCATCTAAATGGATAACTTTCTGGAAACCTTTATCAGGTGAAAGATAATTACTTACTGGATATAAGCAAAAACAAGGGATGAAGTTACCAATTACTTCACTATACTTATATCATTTATAAGGCTACTTGAACTACCACTGTTCAAAGTATTATAGGTTTCAAAAAGTCATCCCATAGATGAGACCACAAGTTAAGATTTGAATAGATTCAATCTTTGAAATATTATTGAATGAAATAAGTTACGAGATACTTTATTTAGTCCCAATATATATATCCACATATATATCTTTTAAACATTTCCTGGAACCTCTGTTATGTAAAGTATGAACAGAGTTTATAACATCCAATGTATTTTGGAAAGGAAAAGAATTTTGGCATAAACCCGATATCTTGCTGATCAGGCAAAGATACCAATAAGTAACCTTTTCTACTAGTAGATGGATGAATCCCCCACCGGTCATCACCCTGGCCACATAAGGACATTGTGCTGGACCGCCACCCGGCCTCTTACGCGTTGATGGACTGCCACCCAGCCACTCACACTTTGATAGACCGTACCCCGGCCTGTCACTTATGCCGACTCAATTAGAGGGACTTACTTCCCGAACGTTGGGCAAGTAATCAAATTGTTTTCTCAAAACAGCAACCACGTTGCAAATGTAAAATACACCACAGAGCCGGATCCCCCAGGTTTTGAGTGAGTATTTAAATCTCATTCGAAAGGAGGATCTTAAATATAAAAGAATGAGTTTTGGGATCCGCCCTAACTTTTAGAAATCATTTTGAAGACTCGAAAACATTTTTAAGAATGTTTGGAGTACTGCTGATTTATTAAAATAAATCAGTCCCGATATATTAGAAATATCTGAATATTATTATTTAAATAATATTCTCATAAAGATAATCCTTATAAAAATAATCGAAGTAGAAGTTTTAAAACTCATACTTGAAATGAATATTAAATAACCAAAGATATACTTATACGAAAGTACTATCTTTATTTGAATAATCGAAAATAAGTTTGATTATCGAAACATTATTCTTTAATAAGATAAAGAATATTATTAAATAATAAGCGGAGTCATAATACCTCGAATGAATATTATAAATAATATTCATTAATTAAAATAAAAGGAGTCATACATCCTCAAATGAATATCCAATTAATAATCATTAAATAGAATAAACAGAGTCATAAGTCCTCGAATGAATATTCAAATAATATTCATTAAATAAAATAAAGTTATCGAATAAACCTTATTCGATCAATAGTTTTGAAAACTATATCCCTATATATATAAATATATATATATATAATATACTCGGGAACATCGACTCCCGGTTTAGAAATATGTTCACCTTTGGGTCCCCTATACTAAGGGTATACGCAACTACTGCTTATCTCTAGCATAGGTATTATGCAACTTATAAGCAATTGAATGAACAATTAGATATCAAGATTACGAAACAGACATGCATATATACCATATCAGCATGCTCCAATATATCGCAAGATTTGCTAATAACAATCATGCACTTATCACAAGATAATGCATATACATATATACATCACAACAACAGTATAACGGGTAGAAAACTTGCCTGAGCGACTGGGGGTTATAAATGGCTTGGGACGATCTGGTAACCTATAAACAACATATAAGTTGGAATTAAACCAAATTCACTTGTAAATCTATACTTTAACCAATTTAGACTCTAACGCTCGCTTTGCGCTTAATGATTCTCTTAAGTCGCTCGAGTACCCTCGGCTCCACCATTTTTAATAAATTAACCATTACGATTTTTAAGGCGATTCTTTCGCGAGTATCTTACCAACTTCCTAACACACTTTACATAAATGTTTCATACTCCAGGTAGCCCTTTTAGGTCTTTAACCTATGTTTCAAAGTAAGGCGAGGGGTAATGATTCGTTCGCGAAATGTCGTTACTTAAAACGGCCGTTTCTCCTAAACCGTACATCGGAATCAAACGAACCACATATCAAAACGAAGCTTGGATAGCTATATCTTACCAATTAAGGAAGCTTGGAACTTGAATTTTGAAATTCTTCTTCTTGAAATGGAGAGAAAAGCCGAGAGCAATGGTTGAAGAAATGAAATGATTTTGTGTTTGTGATTTGTTCAGCTTAGCTTGGTTGCTTTTGATTTGTTTTTGGTTAATTACCTTTTTAACCTTGAACTTTGTGTGGTTTTAAATCAACCACACCTCCTTCCCCTTATGTCATGCTTATGTCACCTTTGCTATGTCATCACCCCTTACTTGCCCTCTTCTTATTGGTTTGATGACCTCATCATCCCTAACCTCCTTGATTAACTCCTAATTGTTTGCCTAATGACCGCTGATCTGTTATACGGTTCGCTTAACTTTCGTTCTCGTTTCTCATTTGAGGGATCATACCCGGGATCTTATTACTTGGGTTTCCTTAACCTTTCTCAATACATTATAATTCTTTTATGATCCTCTCTTATAATCCTTTAATTTAAATCCTTTTTATCCTGTTACCTTATACTCAATTCTTTCTGTATCTAGTGGATTTTCGGGAAAAATCAAAGTGTTCGGAATTGGATTCTGACGATCTTTACATACACTTATATACCATATAGAGTACTAATAAAATCTCAGAATATCAATAACAGAACCCCTACATAGTGTGGCATGAAAAGTTTTCTCATTTAGCATAATCAGCAAAAACACTATTCATAAGGGTTACAAAAAAGTTCAAAATTTTGGGGTTATTACATTCACTTCATCCAAGACTTTTTGTCTCGAAGTGAAATTGGGTATGCTTTGACCCAACCTGAAGCAATCTCAGGGACTCATGTGCTGGAGTTCTGGAGGTCAGGAGTTTATGATGATGGTGGTGCTAATGGATCCCCGAGCATCATATTTACAACAGGGGAGTATGCACATGTGGTGACTTTGGCCACAGTTCGACAAGCACTCCAATTGCCAGAAAACTGCACTTATTCAACAGTTGAGGAGCCAACTCTTCAACAGCTAATGGCCAATATGGGCTATGAGAAAACTTTGGAAAAGCTTGGACAACTAAAGAGACCCCACATCAGGAGGGAGAGGACTTTCTTCTTTGATTGCATCACAAGAACCTTTGCAAATAAGTGTTCAAATTTTGATGCCATTCCTATCCTAAGTCAGCAAATTGGGTATGCTCTGATTACTCAATCTTATTTTTATTATGCTACTGCTGTACTAGGATTCATAGGGGATAGGATGACAGAAGATAGAAATACTGTATATTTTGCTAGATTCTGTCAACTTATTTATAGCTTTTATAACTCTGATGCACCCCAACTAGCAAGTGAGTTGATTTCACCATTTAAACTTTCTAAGAGAGCATTTACTGACTTATTATCTACTGATAATAAGAAAACTGTTCTAAGACCCCTCCAAAATCCACAATCAGTCAAACTGTTTTTAGTAAACTCTGACCCAGCCACATACACTGCTCAATATCCTAATGTCCAACCATCCCAACCTCCATCAGCACCTACACAACCTACCACCTCTCAACCTCAACCAACTCAACCTACCATCAGAACATACTTCCAACCATCTCAATCCTCACAACAACAACCATCAGCACCTACCATCAGACCTTCATCTTCCAGGCCTAAGGGGGCAAAGTCTGTTTCTCAACCTCCACCAAAGAGAAGGAAGATGATTCTAAGGGATGAGTCAGATGATGAAGAAGCACAGGTTCATGCATCAGAACTTGTGACTGAAGAAGCTGAAGGGTCAACCCATCAGAATTTAGAAGAAGCTGTGGGTTCAGGTCATTTGAAGAGGAAATCTGTAAGTTCTGATGCAGATCAAACAACTCCTTCACTATCAAGGAGATTAAAGAAAATGAGGGCAAAAAGGCACATGGCTAAGCCTCCATCTGAGGATACTACTGAAGCTGAGGAAGGGGATCAGGAAACTCTGATCTCCAAGCCAATTGTGATTGAATCTTTGCCACCTCCAGCTCAAGCCAAAGACACTGCTAATGATACAGTGATCACTCCTACTGTCTCTCTAATCATAGAAATATCAGTTGAAGATTCAGGATTAAGTCCTAAAATTGACCTTCAAAGGCTGATTATTCCTACTATTTTATTTCTGGAAGCTCCAAAGCAGCTCAGCCATCTACAGTCAATTCTCCTATTCTAGAGGCTAAGATACCAACAACTCCTATTCTGGAGATAAATTCTGATCCAGAATCTCCAACAGCAACACACACACACACTAGTACTGTCAGAAGATAATGAGTCTTCTTCAAGTTCTGAAGACAGTATTTCTGTTGATACTCCAGCTCCCATTTTGGGAAAGGAAGCACTTATTGAGAAATTTGTTGAGCAAGCTGAACCTATTCCTTGGGAAGATACTCACAGAGGTGTGGAGTGGACCAAGAAGTGGAATGAAACTGATTTCATTCCAAGCTCCAAAGTATTAACAGACCATATTGGAAAAGCTGATGAGTTGCTCACAAATTCTGATTTCAAGACACAACTTAAAGTCACAGCTCTGTCTACCAAAACTCTTCAAGGTCTACACTCTGCTACTCATGAAGAGGTTAAAAAACTTCTTGACAGAGCTGAAAAGCTAGATATGGAGACCAAGCTAGATAAAAAGAGGTTTATCAGACCTATTTCTGACAAAGTTGAAGCAATTGAGAAAGTTCAAGAGAAGCAACAGGCCCAAATTGCTGAGGTCTTGCAAAATCAAGCCTTTCAAAAAGCTCAATTGGATGAAATCCAATCTTTAGTTAAACTTCTTCTCTCTCTCCTACTACCTGATGATGCCAAAAAGGGGGAGAAGGTAAGTAAGTCCAAATGCTCAATCACTTAGATACTGAAGAAGATGGATGACAAAGGTGATGACCAGGAAAACTCTGATAAGAGTAGAGGTCAAGGTCAAGGGCAAAGCAGCAAGGTTTCTTCTAGGAAACTAATTACTGATACAAGCAAATCTCTACTCAAAAGAAGACAAGTTCTAAAGCTGCTCAAACTCAAAATCTGATAGCAAGTACTGATACTCAAAATCTGATATCAAGTTCTGATGTTCTGATTCAAGGAGGAAGTAAAGACTCTCAGAAGTTTTTGCAAACTCTGAAGCTAAAGGGAAAGCAGACTACAGTCTACTACAAGGATCCCAAGATTCAGACACTTGATGAAGAGATTTCTAGAAGATTATTTCTGAAACATAATTCTGGAATGGATTTAGAAAATCTCAAGGAGGAAGAAGCTAGATTTAAAGCTGAGAAGACAAATCTAAAGTCTAAAGCTTCTGTTACAAAAAACCTCTAAAGCCTAAGGAAAAAGGCATTGTGATCAAGGAGAAATCAAATACTGAGGCATCAAAGCCCAAAACAAGATCACAGATTGAGATTGATCCCAAAGACAAAGGGAAGGAAAAAGTTGATGAACCAATAAAGCCACATGAGATGAAAGTTCCTTAAATCCTGATGAAACCAGTGTGCAAAATGGTTCAAGTTACTGATGATACTCTTGCTGAAGATGAAGATGTTCAAACTATGAAAAGAAGAAAGATTTCTGAAGAATCCAAGACAACCTCTGACAAGGCTCAAGTTGTTCAGAGTGAAGAACTGCAAGCTACAACAGAAACAGCAAGTTCTGACAAAGTCATCAAAACATCAACCTCTGACATAGCTCAAGTTGATTTAGACAAGATGAAAGTAGCTAACAAAAAGAAACTCCTATGGAAGAATGTCAAACCATCAGATCCAAAGAAAATCCAATTATTATCTGATTTCATGACTGTTGGATTGAAAGCCAGAGAAGCAAGAGACAGAGCAGGGCTAGGTTCTGATGAAGCTAAGATCAAGACAGGAGTTGAAGTGCTTACAAGAGATCCATTTCTATTGACTGACAGACCTCTTAAAGATGTTACACATAAACACCTTGATAAGGTTATCTCTGTTCAAGTGGTACTGGATGCTCATGACAAGCACAATGTCAAAGAAAATCTGATTCTATTTCTTGAAGATGGAAGAACATATCAGATGTCAGAATCAGATGTGCTAAACAAATCACTGAAAGAACTTCAATTCTTTCATTAACTTTTAGAGGTAAAGTCTGATATTACCAGGAGATGGTCAAATTTCATAATGAAGACCATAAGAGATAAAGCTAGAATTTCTGGTTCAAGGGTTATAGAATTCATTCCTAATATTGTTGAAGATGATGGAAGTGAAATTTCAATGAAGAGGATTCTGCTAAACTTGAAGTGATATTGAAAGTGAAATGTCTAGGCTACAATGAAGACTTTTCTCATCCAAGGGTAATAAGACTGGATGATGGTTTAGAAAAAAACCATATTTCTGCTTTAAGGACTGCAATCTACCAGATTGGAAGTCAGAATGAAGAGATGAAGCAAGTCAAGACTACAATAGCTCAAGTCCTGAGGAATAAAGAAGAAAAGCTGATATCAAAATTTGTCAAGAATCACTTTGGATTCTGATTGACTCAGTGTGATTGATAAAAGCTACAAGGACAGTAAGTTATAGTTAGTTATCTAGTTAAACTCTTATTTATATTTGTACTTAAATGTTTTTGACATCATCAAATCTATTAACTTGTATATTTTGCATAATTTACAAGTTGGGGGAGATTGTTAGATATATTTGAGATGTCATGTCTAATATGATTTGTATTTAATTTTCAGAACTTAACAACAGGACATATCAGGACTTACTGAAATCAGGACTTACTGAAGTCAGAGCTTAATATCAGAACTTAAGTGCGGGAAGACTTTCAGTTAAGGAATGAAGCTGATTTACAGGAGAAGATCGAGACTAAAATAAAGAAGATATGCATAGAAAGAGTTAGAGGACTAGAAGACTTGTAGAAGATATCTGATTGATATATTTTGGGAGACATAATTGTATTCCATATCAATTAGAAGTTATATTGTAACTGTGTACTATATAAACACAGACTTAGAGTTTACACTATATGTGTTATCATTATCGAGAAGATTATACATTGTAACCTAGCAGCTCTTAGTGATATTTGTTCATCACTGAGAGAGAACAGCAGTTCATATTGTAACAGAGTTTATTGAATATACTTGATCTTTGTTACATACTTGTGTTAAATCGATTTGATTGTATAAACACTGTATTCAACCCCCTTCTACAATGTTATGTGACCTAACAAGTGGTATCAAAGCTTTTCTGTTAACACACATACAGTAAAGATCCAAACAATCATGTCTGAAGAAACACAAACCCCAACTAAGCCCACCAAAACTCAAGAAACTCAAAACACTCAAACCCACACTCAAATACATGTTCATTTATAAAAAAAACACACATATCAAGAAAAGTGAATCTTGATAAAAAACTTGTATTAAATGAACATAATATGTGGAATATGGTTTATTTTGAAAATATAAATTAGAAATATGTTAAATAGAGTTAATTTTGAAAATATAAACTTCCATTAAAAATTGAAGTGCATAACTAATTTGAAACAAATTCTTTTCTCTAAAGTGGACATGTATTATGAAACGAGATGGAGGGAGTGTTACCTTTTTAATATTTTCATAAACTTTCTCATCAAGTTAAAGTTACCATCTTAATATTTTTCTAAATTTGGAGTTCTAAAATTTCTTTAAAACTATCCTTTTCAAAATTATCAAAATGGAATGTGAAATTCAAAAAATAAATAAATCATATTACTCTATATTAGAAATGTTCTTATTTCTTTTATTAAAAAAAAGTTTTGCAATAATTTTCTAAAATATATAAAAATATTATAAAGCGAAGCTTCATATTAAAAACTAGTTTTAAAATATTATATTTGTGAAAAATGACATAGAAACTCATTTGGCATAAATATGTTTAAAAATCAGGTGATTTTTAGATTTTTATATATATTCAGAATTACAGATGACCAAAGAGGAAACAAGAAATTAAAAAATTACATATATTTTAGAAATATTTTTATTTAATAAATACACAAGTTGTAAGATATTATATATATATATATAATTAGTTATATATACCGCGCGGAGTAAATTACAGAGTGATGGCCGTATTTTACATCAAATTTTAAATAGTGGCCAAATCTTCAAATTCTCATTATAGTACTGGTCAACGTTTCGTGTCGCCTTTCAAAAATGTGTCTACCATGAACTCCCGTTAAGTATGTGCCGTTAACTACTATATTTAAAGTGTAAATTACAGGATGGTGGATGTACTTTACTCTTATTTTTAAAATAGTGGTCAAATTTTTATAAATTGCTAATATCTTTTTTCGCATTTAAAAAAAATGGTTTCATCAAGTCCCTACCTGTACTCACACCTTTATTTCTACTAAAAATATATGATATCGCTAAAAAAATAGATATACATACAATTCAAAGAATCATTAATTTTTTCACTTTTTCTAATTTAATTAACTGCCCAGTTTCCACCTTTTTCAACCGTTTCATACAAGACCACGAATCAAAATTTCAGCAAAAATATAAAGAAGTGCATTCACCCATTTTAGAAAAACTTATAATCAGCATGATCATGGAGAGATTTGTTAATCGATGTCTGGTATTAGCAATCAATCTAGGAAACTGTCTTTCTCCTTGACAAAAAATCCAGGGAACTCTCGGAAAATCTACCACAATGACAATCCGTCATTATTTTGAAAATTTGAAAATGTAGCCACTTTTTTGAAATGAAGTGTAAAATAAAGTCATTATTCTATTATTTATGCTTTAAATATATTAATTAACGGCGGATATTTAACAGTAGTTGACGGCGTCCATTTTTTTAAAAAGCAAAATGAAAAGTTGATCACTGTTTTAAGAATTTAAAAATTAGGTTATTATTTTAAAAATTGGTGTAAAGGCATGTAATTTAGTTATACGCGCGCATTGTGAAAGTAGTACTAGTAGAGTAGTTCAATGAAATCCCCTTAGTAATATCCGTCTATAGATCTTTGCAAGATTCCGTTTCAGTTGAATATCGCAATACATATACACGTGTATCTATAAATTCACAACTCTATATATTTGGGTCGTTATTAGTTGGAAAATGCTTCATCCACATGTCACATCTCTCTTCTTCATCTTTCGCTCTCTGCTTTCTCTGCTTTTGCCTCGCTTCATTATTCATATACACAATCTTGCGTTCTTGAAGTATGACCATCTCTCTACTCTCCATCTCTCCGCAGTCTCTCTCTCCATAATCTCTCTGTAGCATAATCTTCCAGTAATCTTGTCATTTTCTGTCTTTGCCTTGCTTCATTATACATATATACATTAATCTTGTGATCTTGCAATATTATCATCTCTCTACGCTCCATCTCTCCGTAGTCTCTCTATATAATCTCTCTGTAGCATAATCTCTCCGTAATCTTGTCATTCTCTGTTTTTTCTTGGCTTCATTATACAATCTTGCGTTCTTGCAATATGATCATCTCTCTACTCTCCATCTCTCCGCAGTCTCTTTCTCCATAATCTCTCTGTAGTATAATCTCTCCGTGATCTTGTCATTATCTGTTTCTGTCTCGCTTTCTACACATTAAACACATAGTCTCGAGTATCGATCGATTGATCTTTTGGTGCAATGCAGAATCTTGAATTGGACGTTCGTAGGTTTGTTGATGGTGTTGTGATGCAAAGATTTGCTAACAATCCAATTAGGCTGACCATGTATCGGAATTTAATTGTACATCTAAACGAAAACCAAGGTCTCACTTCTGCTCAACGATATGAAATCATCGCTTTCTCGATTGGGGAACATAACGGAGATTTAATCATTCTGGTGTGCACTCTTGTGCAAGACTATTATGACGACCGCTTGCCAAACAGTTCCCCTCTAGTTCGATTTTGTAACCTGTATAAAGTAGGGTTTATGTGTTTCTGCATTCAATTTCTGGAGCTCTTTCGCCAACTCTTTCCCAATAATACATCTTACTATACCAGAGTGTCTGATATGATGCATTTGTATACGATGGATCTGGTTTCCGAAAATCAACTCCGTACTCACTTTGACTATATTCTCTATCACTTTCCTCATTTCCGCTACCAACTTCATGCAAGACTTAGCACAATGACTGTACTGTTCAATTTTGCGCATTTTCCTGCCGGTGGAAACGTCCCTCCTCCTCCTCCTCCGCCTCCACAAGTTTGATTTTCGAGTTTTACTATATCAAGAAATTCAAGATTCTTCGTATATATATAAATTTCACCCTTCTCTGCTACAAGTTTGATTTTTGAGTCTTACTATATCAAGAAATTCAAGATTCTTCATCTATACATATTAAAACATTTTGATTAACCAAATATTCTTTCTGATATATTTCAGTACTCATTCTTGTAACAACACAGCCAGCTTATTCTTTCCAGTTTGTTCCGTTGAGAGAATCTGATATACTTTCTTTGCAGTTGAGATCAAGATTAAATATACATAAATGTTGTGTAAACAAGAAGATAGGTGATTTACGATGCTTCTTTGGGAAAATATACGGAATTTCACAATCAAGATCCAAGTTCCTGGTAGTGCATTATGCAGGAGGACGTGTTTGGGAATGTAGTTGATTTGTTGTTACATAGTTATTCTGTTGTTAAGCTGTTCTGATGTAGCCTTCATGTTTTTGCTTGTTATATTACTACTGAGGTAGATTTATGATACTGAATATTCTCTTGCAGTTCTTTCTGGTAAGCCTTCTATCTTATTTTTGTGACATTGCATCCTCTGTTATTGGATTAAAAGTTTGCCCAATGATAGATTATAAAAAAAATAGCAACAAATCCAAAACCTATATTGGTCAGTTGTTAAATCTCTCGACTTGCCATTTATTCTCAAATTTAGTTCCGGTAAAATGTACTTGCATTGTGTTAAAACTATTGCGTTCTGTTAATACTACAATTAGATATAAAAAAAAAAAAAGAACAGGATACCGGGTAATTGAAAGGTAAAATCTTATTGTAAATCAAGGGGCATCAGGAAGTCCATGACATTGTTAAGCAACAACCCCGTATCTTGCCAGTTCTATTAGTATCATGAAGTCGCTAGTATTAAGTTTCGTCTATAGGTGAGAGACAGCGCATGAGATACACAAAGCCAAGGTGATCTTGTTGATGTCTTACAGTTCCCTTGAACAGGAGAGAGCTGGTATTGAAATTAAACAAGAGCAGAAATGATAGACTGCATTCGCCAAAGTATTCTGAGCACATTGGAATCAGAAGCAGAGCAGACATAATGCATGATGACTAACACGAAATCTAGAAAAATAAAGAGACACGCAAGGTTGAAGAATTCTGGAAGAATACATATAGCCTGCACATCTTATTAATCGAAGTCACGCTCAGTCTCAAACAGACCGAAAGAAGGTCCAAAACTGATTTCCTGTCAGGCATGCTTGGAATAGCTCCCTTCACTTGACCGCACAAAGAAGCTGCTGCTGCTACTGCTGCTGCTACTGCTGTAAAATCATCGAGAAGTGTATCAAAATTGATGAAGCCTGAAATGAAAAACTACATAATACTAACAAATACCCTCCACATAAGAGCTGTAGCAAAAGCAGCAGTAAAAGTGTCACCAGCTCCCGTTTTATCAAGGACTTTTGAAGCTGATATGATTGGCTGTTTAATTGGTTCGTCGCCTTTAATAAATAGAGCTGACCCCCTTTAGCTCCAAGTTTCACTAGAACTTTATATGAACTTCCTGCACAGGGAAACTTGGTCAATGGTGAAAACTAATCCGCACGAACCATAAAAAGTAAATGATTTGTCTCCAGAATCGAACAGCTAGTAAATTTGTTCTGCAAAACAAAGTTGTTTCTACAATCAGAGAAATAGACTAACAGGGGATCATAGTATTCATTACTCTTACGCCCAGATTCCTTCGGTAGGGAAGAACAGCCTTCGGCCTGCCAAGAACGTCCTTCGGCTGCTAGCTAAAAAGGAAGAGAATGCGAGAGATTGTTCCCCCGATTAACCTCCGGTGTGAGAATAAGTAATCTGAATATAGAGTGGGTTTAGAAATACAAGAAAATGGAGAGAGTTCGGAGTATATGAGTAGAATTGTCTTTCTCTTACTTTCCCAGAGGTATTTATACCCAAACTCACCATAAATGTTCGTCCGTTACGTCTGGAGTAAAGGCGAACGTTGGTGGAGTGAAATGGGGGAGCGTTGGAGGAGTGAAATGGGGGCGTTATGATTGGGGAGATCCCAACGGTAGGAGGAGCGATGGGCCTCGGCCTGTAGAACTGTGTGGGTCTTCGGTCTATGGGCACAGGCCCAATAGTATGGTCGTCCAATGGGCCTTCGTTCATTGGGTCTTACTGGGTCCATAGCTAACATGTCCTTGTTCTTCGGCTGGGCCTTTGGTCGGCCCGATGGACATCGATCTTGGCCCATCTTGGGATGAAGAAACCCTAAGACAATCCTTCGATTTTGCCTCAGTTTTGTTCATCCACGTGGCAGCATCGTGGGTGAATTAATGGGGACAGCTTTCCATCACGTCGTTTCATGGCACCATCCTAGTCGTTGAATTCCAACTATTTGCATATGGGTCGTCCATTTTAAAAAGCCCAGGAGTGGGTTTTTTGGCACGCAAAGGTTTTGGTTTTTCAAGGCGCATATATAGACATCACTGTGTAATTTTTCATTTTTTTCTTAACTTCATTTTGCAAGCAAACGCAAACAGCAACAACAAAAAATTCTCCAGATTTTTCAACACGGGTTGTAACAACTCTACTTTCCCCAACCACCCCATTTCAGTAAAGCAACATCTTCAAATCAGTAAGTGTCCCCCCCTTTTTACATTTTACTCGTGGTATTTTACATGCAAGTCTTTCCTTTCATCTTTGTTCTGGGGATGTTTT
The DNA here is from genome assembly GCF_009905375.1 of Apium graveolens. Lineage (NCBI taxonomy): Eukaryota > Viridiplantae > Streptophyta > Magnoliopsida > Apiales > Apiaceae > Apium > Apium graveolens. The sequence continues at coordinate 23,976,852 of NC_133655.1, read as the reverse complement.
CTTGGGTTTGTTAATGTGTTTGTGCATGGGGGGCTTTCTGGGTAGATAGTAGGTATTTTTTCGGGTTGTTTTTCTTTCTTTTTGGGGCACCCACTGGGTTTAAAGAGGGCATGCGATGTTTTCTTAGGCAAGAACTCCCTTCGGGGATTTTTGGCCGTAGAACAATCTTCGGGAGCCAAACCAGTGTGTTCGGTTCTTTCTTCTTCCATGCCTATTGAGTTTAAAGATGGCATGCGAAGGGTTCTGCGGTTAGGAGCTTCCTTCGGGAAACCTTTCCTGGAGAACATCCTTCAGGAGCCGACTCTTGGCGATTTTCTTTAAGAGTCGTTCTTTCGGTCTCAGGACTTGTACTTGGTCCCTCGTCTTTTTTAATTTTTCTTTGTCTCTTATCCGAGTACATGGACTAATTTGTCTCTTTATTTCCGAATACAGGGGCATGAACCAAGCGAACACCCTCGCAGGGACTTCTACTTCTCGCCCCTGGCGAACTGGGAAAGATCTCTTCAGCTTGCTGGCGGCTAATAACCGCTCGGAATTATCGAAGGAGAGGGTAGGGCAGATGTACTTTGACTACTCCATTCCCCGAGGGTACTTCTGGTTGTACGCCGCAAAAGGGGACGAGCGGATCTACGATACTCTAGGCGTGCTGAAGGGCTATGAAGACTATGATGTAGGTATTTCCGAAGCAACATTCAAATGCGGCTTCAGAGTTCCATTGTTGAAGATTCTCAGGCGTCTCTTCATCCAGATGGGGATTGCCTTAGGTCCGATGGACCCGAATGGGTTCATCCATATCAATTGCTTCCATAACCGGTGCCTTCAAGCCGGTATTCAGCCGCTCACCCAGCTCTTCTGGTTACACTACGACTTTCGGAGGAACCCGAAGAGCCCGGGTTTTTACAACATCGCTCGCTGAGCCGGCTAAGAGGACTGGACGACCACCAATTCTAGTAACAAGACCACCCACACCCACCGGTGATTCATCAGTGGCCGAAGTTGGCCGAAATTTTGGTATGGCGTGAGGTTAATCCTTCATCTCTTCTGATGCCGAATCTCATTGATGAAGAGACGGATTTATACGCGTCCTTAGTGGACGCGAAGGTAGACAAGCTGGGTCCCGAGGAGTTCCGGGATAAATATTGGATACTCAGTTTGTGGGGTGGGGGTAACAACCTTTTTCCTTCGTCTCTTTTATTTATAACTTGTTGTATAACTGTTTTTTCTTCGTTCTGCTTTTATGAATTGTTTACTTAGCATTTGTAGTATTAGCTTGCTCTAATCTTTCTCTTGTTTTCCCTTTTTCAGTGTCTTCCCGTGAAGCCCTTATCGAGAGGAAGAAGGCTAATGCATTCGAGAAGAGAGTTGCAGAGGAAGCGAAGAAGGCCGAGGCGGCCGCGAAGAAGATTGTCCCAGACCCCTAGGCGATCGAAGGAGATGGGGAGGCTGAGAGGGCGGTCCCACTTCAGCAGGCCCCTCCGGCTTTGGAGGATAGCCCGGGGGATGACCTGGAATTTATGGGCGAAGGAGGCCCTCTTAAGCGGCTCCGGAATCAGGACGGGGTCGTTCAGACCTTTGTCCCTAACTGGGCGGTTCTGATGACTGACCACACAGTCTACCCGGAGAGGCAGGCTACAAAGAAGGTGACTTCAGACCTCTGCCACGGTCTCCAGCTTTCGGCCGATCGGGCGCTTTTTACGGCGGCCTCTCCGACCAAAGCGTTCGGTCGGACACATCCATGTAGAGCTGAAGAGTTTTCTTCAGATCGGGCCTCATTAAGAGTGGGGCCTTGGTGAGATATTACTTAACTTCTTCAAAAGCCTTTTGACATTCAGGCCCTCACTCAAAAAATTTTGACCCCTTGAGTACGGCGAAGAAAGGTAGTGCTTTCTCGGCCGATCTGGAAATAAATCGCCGAAGGGCTTCTATTCGGCTGGTTAATTTTTGGATATCCCGGATGCATTTCGAAGCCATATTGATAACTGCCTCGATTTTCTCCGGGTTCGCATTGACCATGTACCTTAGAAACTTTCCACTTGCTACTCCGAAGGTGCACTTGTTCGGATTAATCCTCATGCAGTTCTTTCAGAGAGTCTCGAAGCACTCTCTCAAGTCTTCAGCATGATCTTGGAACATTGTTTTCACGATCATATTATCCACGTAAGCTTCCATGTTTCGGCCTATCTATTTCTTGAAACTTTGTTTACCATCCGCTGAAATATGGCTCCAGCGTTCTTAAGTCCGAAGGGCATTTTAATATATGCATAGGTTCCCTTCGGAGTTATGAATGTCTTGTGCACATCTTTGTCGTTCATAGCAATTTGGTGATAACCGATGAAAGCATCAAGAAAGCTAAGTACCTAGTAACCGTCCGTGGCATCTATTAATTTGTCGATGATGGGGAGAGGGTAGTGGTCCTTCGGACAAGCCTTGTTGAGATCCGTGTAGTCTATGCACATCTGTCACTTTCCGTTGGACTTTTTAACGACTACCACATTAGCCAACCAGTCAGGATACTCAATTCCTTCAATGAACTTTGCTTCCAAAAGCTTTTCTACTTTGGCCTCAATGACCTTCTGTCATTCGGCTGCAAAGGTCCTCTTTTTTCTGTTTGACAGGTTTGGCCTCGGGTTGTAGATTAAGGAAATGCTTAGCCGTTTTGGGATCCAAACCGGTCATGTCTTCGGGCCCCCAGGAGAAAACATCATGATACCGTCGAATAACCTCAATAACCTTCTCCTTCATATCTTTTTCCATGTTTATCCCATTCTGAACCATTTTTCCTGAATACCGAGCATATAGTTCAACTTCTTCGACTTCGGCGGCTGGCTTGGCGATCAGACTTGAGAGATCCGCCCCAAATTTCTCCAGTTCAATATTCAGGGTCTCTTGGCTCCCACTTGGTTCGGTTTCAGTCCTTTTCCTTTTTCCAGTATCGTCGGGTTTTTCATAGGCCTGATCCTTTACTAAGTCCTCCAGCATAATTATTCGGGTGGTCTTTTGATCCTCTCTCATCTCCCCTACCCCCTTTCAGTTGGAAATTTCAGTTTGAGGTGGGGTATAGATTCCACCGCCTCGAAGGTTGACATAAAAGGCCTTCCTAGGATAGCATTATAGGGACTCTCAATCCGAACCACATAAAATTTCACGGGCTTCTCCACAGTGTATGGCAATTTACCCAAAAGGACGGGAAGAGTGATCGTACCTTCGAATTGTATCGATTGTCCTCCGAAAGTGTAGACAGGTGCCTCATTGTAAGGTTCTAGTTGTTCGCCCGTCAGGTTCATCTTACAGTAAGTCTTGTGGAACAAGATGTTGGTCAAGATGTCAGTATCCACAAACACTTTCTATATTTTATTTTTCCAAATGAGAGGATTAATGATTAGGGGGTCTTCATGTGGAAGAATGACATCCTTATAATGTTCTATGCTAAAAGTCATAGGCAGGTGGGGCTTTGCCTGACCGAACTGGTAGAGGTTGTATACTTGTTTGGAGTACCTCTTCTTCGTCATCTTGTTATCTATATCCAGCATACTGCCCCCCGAGATTATATTCGCTTCGCCTCTTATCATGTCTCTTCGTTCAGGCTCCTCGGCTTCCGGCCCTTCCTGATTGTCCTTCGATCCCATCCCATCTCTTAGATCTCGGATGAATAGATTAGGTTTGCCTTCTTTGATCATTTGTTCAATAAGCTTTTTAAGGTGGTAGCACTATTCAGTATTATGCCCCTTGTCTATGTGGTAATCACAGTAATTATCAAGATTTTTCTTGTGATTTGGGACCTTCATCGTAGCTGGCCGAACGAACTCGGGCTTTCCTTCAATATCATGGAGAATCTTGGAGATTGGTGCATTCAAAGGGGTGAATACAGCCAAATATCTATCTCGACGTCGTTCGGCCCCACGATCTGTTTCCTTTCATCCTTCTTTCCTACTCTCCTTTCGGTCACCCTCGGATCTTGAGATTTCATACCTCTCGGTTCGCTTCGACCAATCATCCCTACGGGAGTCTTTATAAACTCCAATACTCTCCATCTTTCTCCGAATATTCTCTCCCTTCACATAGACATCATTGAGGGATTTGGGAGGAAAATCATAAAGAGAAGAGCGAAGCTTTTTACCTTTATAGGGGTCCAGCCCCACCGTAAGGAAGCCCATCGCCTTGACCTTGGCCAGATTGGTGACCATTCCAGCTTCCTCCTTGAACTGAGCCAGGTAATTCCCAAGTTCTTTGTTCTCTCTTTGTCTACAGTGGACCAAGGCTTTGTTATCCTTCGCATTTCGGCACAGATGGAAGTAGTAATTTAAGTATTTCCTTTTAACTATTCATACGACCCGATGGACCTGGGTTTGAGGGACTTGTACCACATCGAAGCTGAGCCCTTCGGGTAAGTTTTAAACATTTTGCAAAGTATGAGGTCATTATGACCCATCCCAATCATCAACGTCTCGTATTTTTCACAGTGGTCCTCCGGATCGCCCTTTCCATTAAACTCACTCATATTCGGGAACTGCCTTTCCTCACCCAGAGGAGGTCGGTACTGCTCAATCTCTTCAGTCATGATTGGTTCTTAGTCGAGACCCTCCTGTCGCGGAACATGGCTTTTCCAGATGAGTTAGCATGATTCGGGACCCATCAAGTTCTTCGTTCGAATCAGAGGAAAAGTGTTTTTCGTTCGCTTTCTCCTGGGGTGCGAATCAAAGTCGTACTCATCTTCTTCGTCATACCCCCTTCATTCTTTCCTTGGTTTTGTGGTTTTTACTGCCTCATTGTCCTGCAACACTTCACAAAGTGCCTTCTTCTATAGCTCAATTTCTTCCCTCTGAAGTTGCAAGGCCTTCAATTGCAACGCATCGGCCTCCCCTACATTTTTCTCTAGCCTCAGCCTCTTTTTAGGCCTGATCATCTTTTGCTTTTCCCTTTTCCGCGGATAGTTTTTCTGCACGGATGTTGAGAAACAAAGCCTCCTCTTCGGGAGTTAATTTGATGACTCCGTCGGTGTCAACCAAGGAGGACGTCTGTCCCCCATCGTGAGGAGTGAAACCAGGTGGTGGTGATTGCTCATGAGTTGTGTTTGTCATCTTCTCAGTATCTCATTTATGATTCTCGTATTTCACATAGACGGCGCCAAATGTTAAGCTCAGATTCCTTCGGTAGGGAAGAACAGCCTTCGGCCTACCAAGAACGTCCTTCGGCTGCTACCTGGAAAGGAAGAGAATGCGAAGGATTGTTCCCTCGATTTACCTCCGGTGTGAGAATAAATAACCTGGATGTAGAGTGGGTTTAAGAATACAATAAAATAGAGAAACTTGAGAGTATATGAGTAGAATTGTCTTTGTCTTACTTTCCCAGGGGTATTTATACCCAAACTCATCATAAATGTTCGTCCGTTACGTCTAGAGTAAAGGCGAACATTGGATGAGTGAAATGGGGGTGTTATGATGGGGAGATCCTAACGGTAGGAGGAGCGATGGGCCTCGGCCTGCAGAAATGTGTGGGCCTTCAATCTATGAGCACGTTGGGCCTTCGGCCCAATAGTATGGTCATCCAATGGGCCTTCGTTCATTGGGCTTTTTTGGGCCCATGGCTAACAATGACATTAGATTAAGACATGCAGTATGCAAAACATATCTCTGAATTTCAGTCCTAAAAGATAATGTAAGCACGACTTGGAATTCAATTAATACTACAAAAGACAAAATGAAGATAATAGGATGATTGTTTGCAATTTGTACATGCACCAAAATATCAGGTCATGGTGGACATATAATTGAAAACAGGTAACGGATAACATGAGTATTGAAGTTTTTTTTAGAGTACATGAGTATTGAAGTTAAAACTTACTTACTAGTTTATACGCAAAGAGGAGAAGACTAGAGGAGCACCATTTCTTTTAATTTTCTCAAATTTTTGAACTAACATATATTAAAAATTAACTTTCTTCCCGAACTCAAATTATCTTCTAAATATTTTAGTAAAATTTCGGGTAAAATAATCATTTAGTCACTCTAGTCATTAGTAATTTGCTAGTAAGTCACCAAGTTAAAAAAAACTTGCAATCATATCAAGAAATTGAAATTATAATTAGTTTGCAATCACCGAACTTCAAAATACTTACACGACTGTTAAAAAACATTGATTTTTAATAAAGACAATTAAGTTATGTCACATCATCTGTAAATTTTATAATTTATCATCTGTAAATTTTTATAATTTATCACTGAACTATGTGTTAATTTTCGGTTAAGTCACTGACTCTAAAAAATTGAATATTTAAAAAATATCGAACAGAATTATTATTTATTTAAGAAAGAATTAAATGTTCAAAAAATAGTAAATGATTTTTTAAATGATTATAAAATTTTTAATTAAACTTTGATTGTTCAAAAACAATAATTTTAAAATTATTGGTATCAAATTTTACTATCATAATAATTGAATTGAAAAACATAATATTTTTAAATATTTTTTTCAATTATATCAATTTATTAGAATACTATCTTCTGTTCGGAAAATCTAAATGTACTATTGATATGGGCCTAAAATTAGCCTAGAAATATAACTAATGTTGAATTAATTAAATTCGGTACGGTTCAGTTGCGAAGCCCGGTTAATAAGGCCCGAAATATTAATTATTTAATAATTTCATAATTAATAAATAAGGTGAAATAACAACTCATTAAGTATATCAAATAGAAGATAGAATTCTTCATTAAGTAGCCTCTCAGGCTTCCAAACCAATAAGAAATCTGCTTTCTACGTATTAGAACTCCAAAGTATATTCTAAAACATAGACTTATTCATCAAGTCTTCTAACCCTAGTCCAATTCAGGGACATCCAATATCTATATAAAGGGTCTCACCCCTCCATATAGAACTACGTTTTGGCTTGTTTCTCTAAATTCACAGAGATAGGTGGGCATCTTGTGAAGGCATATTAAGTTACGAAACACAAGTGCAGCCATTAAAGCCTTGAGCTCTCGAATCCTAGAAGTAAATATCGCAATAAGTATAACCTAGTTTTTTATCCATAACATTTAGCGTCATCTGTGGGAAAACAACAACAACCATGGCGAACACACGGAGCAGAAATAATAATGGAATAGACACTTCTGTACCATCACGAACAATCACATCAGTGGTAGAGGTACAAATGCACTCGACCTATGCCTCCACCCAAGGAGGAACCCCGGTAGGGCCAACCGAGGCTCAGCCACAAAGGACGAATCTCCCGGCTCCACAAGGGATGAATTCCTAATTTCACCAGCTACATGCACCTTTGAACCCTCAACCCGTTGGGTATGAGTACTCAACGATCGTGACCACTAACCCCCCTTACGAGATGCCCCTCTACCCCGAGGTTGGAGGAAGTGGACACCCTAACAGGAGCAAAGCACAAGGGCGGACACCCTAATACATACATGGCTTGGCTCCTATCCTAGAGGATCGAGAATTCTATGGACTCTATTCTGATGACTCCAAATCATCGGACAACAAGGTCGCTCCAAGGAGGAGGTGTGCTGGTAAAGAGCTGATGCTTAGTACCAACCAGCGGCCTAGGAGCACTCAAGGGACGAATCCCCAAGATATCTAGGAGAGGATCAGGGCTCATAAAGCTGAGATCCAAAGGCTAAAGCGCGACCTAGAGGCGCACCTGACCCCAAGACCTCCACTTTCTGCGAGGCAAAGAGATTTTCCTCCAATCACAGACGTGGATGGTCCAGTACCAACAAGGGTTGTTGATGCAAGGGTTGATCCAAGTGATTTAATTCCCTCAGGAGATCTTGATGATCCAAACCCACCATTCACTAACGAGATAATGAATTCACACATCTCAAGGAAGTTCAAGATGCCCACTATCAAACCATATGTTGGTATTGACGACCCTGCTAATCATGTCCGGACGTTCTCTAATGCCCTGTTGTTACAGCCCGTGAACGACGCTATTAAGTGTCAGGTCTTTCCTCAAACCCTATCGGGTATGTCTCAAAGGTGGTACAGCCGTCTACCCCCAAACTCGATTGGATCTTTTAAGGATTTGAGCCAAGCTTTCACCAAGAAATTTATTAGTGGCAGAGTGCATGAGAAAAGTTTAGCATCCCTCATGAGTATTGTGTAAGAAGCGAAGAAGTCCCTAAGAGACTATCTGAATCATTTTACAAAGGAAGCCTTGAAGGTCCCGGATCTTGACGATAAGGTAGCTATGATAACACTGCAGCAAGGGACTAAAGACGAGTTCTTCAAGATGTCCTTAGCTAAGCGCCCCCTTGAAAGCATGTTGCAGCTCCAAGATAGGGCCGTGAAGTATATCAAGGTGGAGGAAAGAATTAAGAAGATGATAATGAACAACGAGCCCACTGGTGGCAAGAAGCGAAAGACCAATCAAGAATACAATGCAAAGGACAAGTATCCTAGAGTTGATAAAGACGTTGACTCAACCCCGAAGAAGGGAGGGCCTCGACAAAAATTTGCTGAGTATGCTAAGCTGAATGCTCCTAGGAGCCAAATCTTGATGGAAATTAAGAGAGATAGGGATTTTCGCTGGCCTAAGCCCCTGAAGGCTGATCCTGCTAAGCTAGATAAGAGCAAATATTGTCGATTTCACAAGGATGCTGGTCATGACACCGATGAATACCGACAACTGAAGGATGAAATTGAATTCCTTATCGGAAAAGAGAGATTGAGTATGTTAGTAATCAACTGTAGAGGGGGGGGGTGAATACAGTTTATGAAATCAATTCGACAAAGCTTCAACGGGATCAAATAGTTTTTATATTAACTGATAAAAACTGTTTATAAACATACTCTCTCAAAAGGATGAACAAATATCCTTGAGAGCTTCTAGGTTATGCGAATGATATAAAAATGTTTGCAATGCATATAGTATGAACCTAACCTGTGCTTATATAGAGCACAACTATACAATCAAATAAGGAATCATATTCTATTACAATAAGGAAACATATCCATGTATAATTGCTTTTGAGATAAAGTCCTTCACCGTCTTGAATTCCTGCTTTCCTTTTCCATATTGAATATCTAATGAAGTGACAAATCATGATGACATCATCTGCTGATCATCAAGTACTGATATAAGTACTGATTACGTCACTCTTCTGTAAATGCTGATATAAGTCCTGATATGATCTTCTGATAGTTTCTAATGATATCATCAATTATATCTAACAATCTCCCCCAACTTGTGCATCATGACAATATGTACAAGTTCCAATTTGATGATGTCAAAACTATCTATATGCAGAAATCAAGTAAGCACATTATTTCTTACTTCAGTGAATATCAGACTTTACTCTTCATTCTGAACTCTAACACAGTCTGGAAAATCTTCAAGAAACTTCCTCAGCAGATTTTCTTCTTTTGAATCCAAATACCATTGCATCCTCTGTTTATGTTCCTTTAGTTCATCTGTTGATTCATCATTCTGATAGATGGAAGCCATGAGATTATGTAACTTTGAATTTCCAATAGATAGATCATCCAGCTCCAGAAACCCAATTTTTATTCCACCAGGATTAAAGGTTAAAACTTTAGTCCTTAGACTCATTTCTATCTTGGCTCCTCCAATAGGAATATCAAAAGCATATTCAGATTGATCAATGTACTTTGGAATGTAGTTAGATTTATAAGACATTCCTCTCTGCTTTAACTAGTATCAGGTTCTTTATGAATGTAGACCATATGGCAGTTACAGAATTAGTTACCTTGAGAATTGTAGCAATAAGTTCCAATTCCTGCCATGGTTTGTCTCTTAACTGTTCTTGATTTAACCTTAAGCTTCTCCCAGACTCCAGAAAATTGATTATTTTCTCTTCAGCATGATCAATAACAATTTGTACTAATATGATCTTCTGTAAGTCTTCAAGCATCACATTATCTCGAATTTCTGTCAAGTTAGAATGCTTTCTTAAAGTCAAACATCTCCTACAAATGGATCATCAGCATTTAATCTTCCAAGACCATTCGTGATTCCAGGTTTACTAGATTGAGAACTTCCACTGTAAATCTTCTTTAATGTTTTAGAAGAATCACTTATAGGTGTTGGTTTCTTGCTTCTCCATAGTAGCTTCTTCTTTTCTTCAAAAGTAAGTTCTGGCTTATCAGAGACTATATCTTCAAAATCAGGATTTGATAAATCTGCTTGAATTTGATTTGAGAAATCAACAATATAAGTAGAATCAGAGGTTGTGATTGGTTAAATAATAGCTTCTTCTTTAACTTGAGCAATGTCAGAGGTTAAATTCAATTTATTAGCCCAGTCAGCTCCATAAATCTTCCTTCTTTGGTGAGCTAGGATGATTTCTTCTTCTTCAGTAATTTCATCAGTATCAAAATATTTAGCAACTGTATAGATTGTATCTATCATTATTTATGATTTAGTTGCTTTAGATACTGATTTCTTCTTTACAATAGCTTTGGCTTTAGGCTTTGAACTCTTTGGCTTCTCTCTTATCTTCTCTTTTCCTTTATGCTTCATGACAGCAGTTAAAATAGCTTGAGATCTGAAAGATCTTTCATCCTATGTATGATTTACCTCCTTTAGAACTACACCTTTGATTGGTATGTTAGAAGGATCATCTTCATAAAGTTCTTGAGAGATACCAGCAATATCAGCATTGCTATCTTTATTGAATTCTTAAAGTCTTCCTCCATTTGCCTTAGCTATTCTAGATCAACTCCAGGATTTTCTCTTTCAAAGATTCTTTTACTCAGAGTCAAATGATTGAATTTTGGATCCTTGTAAAATAGAGTTGTCTTTCTTCCTTTTACTTTCAGAGTTCGAAGATATTGACTTGCTTCAGCAACAGCTTCTATCTCCAGAATACCTTGGTCATTATCAACAGTTATGACTTGTAAAGGTTGTAGCATTGTTGTTGTCTTATCTAACTCTTATTTCATTTCTCTTACTCTCTCCACCTTGTCTAGATTGAGATCTAGTGATTGCTTTTGATGAACCACTAACTCCAACTAGCTCTTCACCTCTTCTCCTTTCATTTTCTTTTTTGTAAGTCATATGTCATAGCCTATTTGTATATTCGAGGATTCAACTCAACTCAAATAAGAATGTAATAAGTAAATAGTGGATCGACCGTCAGAGAGATCTCGCAAAGTAATATCTGTCAAAGGATTCAGAAATAAGGTTCATCTACAGACTTGAGGAGTTAATTCACTGGAAGAAGTTCAAGAAGTTGATCATGCCTCAGTGATATAAATCAAGATCGTGGATTTAATCAAGTGACAGAGATCTCGTCAAAGTATCATTAATTACAAGGATTTAATCTGAAGAAAATCAAAGCGTCAAAGTCAAGACATGAAGAAACGTCATGGAAGTTAGTCACTCATGAACCAGACAGTACATCGAGTGTCAACGTTGAAGTGGTGGAATTGATTCATAATTTTCAGTGATTTTCAGAAGATTTGCAGAAGAATGGTTGCTGCTCAAGACTAGAATTAATTCTCTATTAATTAATTAAGTCATCTAATTTAATTAAGAAAATAAATTATATCTGCGAAGAATAATTTATTTATTAATTGAATTAATTGATTAATTAATTCAGAATTAATTTTAGGAATTTTCAGAAGTTTAATTGGATTAAATTCAATCTTAAATCATCAAGACAATTGAAAATGAACTAGCATGACAATCAGGATTGTCATACCGATTGTCATGCTAGGCCATTTTCAATAGTCTCACCGAAAGTTACACTAGGAGGATGATTGTCTTGCTAGTTCATTCCGATTGTCATGCCAGTTCAAAAGATTGTCCTACCGATAGTCATGCTGGTTCAAACGATTGTCTTGCTAGCTCAAAAGGATAGTCTCACCGATTGTCATACAAGCTTAAAGGATTGTCATTCCAGTTCAATTAATTCGGCTGTTGATAAATAGAAGCAGAAGTCATTCAACTCAATAATCCAACATACAGAACACATTCAAGAACAAAGAAAAAAAGCAGCCGCCTTGAAACATTTTATTTTCTTCTCTGCTTACATCAAGATCAAAATTCTAGTTTGTTAATGTTAAATCCAAACCACTAGAATTATTTATCTTGTTCTTGTGTAACAATCTAGCGGATCAAAATCCCTAGAACTTAATCTCAAATCGCGTTTAGCATTTGATTCTAATTATTGCAAAAATAGAAAAAGTTCATGTCGAATTTATTCTAAATTTGTGATAATTAATTTGAGATTAATTCCTTGTAATCGATACAGTTGTTGTAACACCTTTCAAGTTTAATAATATTCTTATTTAACTTGAATTTTGTTTCACATTTTTTATTCCGCATTTAATTCGATTATTCGGTACTGTTTGTATTCAACCCCCCCTTCTACAAACACATTGGGACCTAACAATTGGTATCAGAGCCTTCTGATTAACGAACAAATCAAGATCCTAGACTTTTGTGATTTTTCAACTCCTTGAATTTTTATTTATTCAAAAATTCATAATGACTTCACATAAAGTTGGAACTGTTAAAATTCCACAATTTGATAAAGAGAATTATATCATGTGGAAGAAGAAGATGCTATTATTTTTACAAGTTGCAAATCCCAAATATTCAAACTTGTTAAAGAAGGGTATAAAAACTCCGATGGTTATTGAACCGGAGGTAATAATAGATGGTGTGGTGACTACTGAAGCTAGAACCTATCCAAAAGAGCCTGAAGATTTTACTCCTGCTGAGAAGGAAGAAGCCTCCTTGGATGCCAGCCTTCAATTAATATTAATTGATTCCCTTGATCCCTTGATGAACAGACATGTGATGAACTGTAAAAATTCCAAACACATGTGGGAAACTATTGAGGTGATTAATGAAGGCACAGAGGAAGTTAGGGAGAACAAGTTGGAAATCCTAACCTCTGAATATGAACATTTCAAATCAAATCCAGGAGAAGGAATTACTGAAGTGTTTGAGAGGTACAATGCGTTGATCAACAACCTGAACATCAATGGAAAGTATTATTCAATCAGGGAGGTCAACAAAAAGTTCCTTTTAACACTGCCAGCTCATCTTGAACATAGAATCACTGCCATTAGAGAAGCTAGAGATCTGAGTGAGATTTCTTTGGACAGGCTCTATGGAGTGTTAAAAACCTATGATTTGGAGCAGATTCAACAGAAGGAAGTCTACGGGAAGGATAGAATGGTCAGCACATCTACTGCACTTGTAGCTGAAGGTCAACAACAACAACAATCTCAACAGTTAGAAAGAATGGTACAGTTTTCCAAGGGTGAGGAAAATGAGTTAGTAGCAGAATATGATCCTCCTACTACAAATCAATCAAGTGATGATTTTTATTCCTTGGAAGAGCTGGAGCAATTGGAAGATGAATCAATGGCCCAAATTGTCAAGAGATTCTCCCATGTCAGATTCAGGAGGAATCCCAAGCTTAAGTACAAGTCCAACTACAACAAATTCCAGAAAGGTGGATCTTCATCCTCTAACACCAGCAGTGGGGGGTACAAAACAGGGATGGTTGATCGAAGCACCATTAGATGCTATAACTGCAATGAGTTGGGACACTTTACCACAGAATGTAGGAAGCCAAAGCAAGTAAGAAAGAACTCTGAAAGGGCTTATCTGGCAAAGGGAAGAAGCTGGGATGATACTGACAGTGAAGATGAAGATGAAGGAAATCTTGCTCTTATGGCTATTGATGGAAAAGCTTCATCGTCAAGAATAGAGGTAAAACTTTCTGATGCTGAAATGGTTTATCATCTAAGAGGTAACTTAGATTGTGCACGTCGTGATAATGAACTGTTAAGTTTAAAGATCACAGACCTTGAGAAAGAGGTCAATGAATTAAGACTTGTGCATATTAATCAAGACAAATTAAAAGAACAGGTATCTTTTCTAGAGAATAGAGTTGACTGTTATAGAAAACTCGAAACTATTCTCAAAGACAAGATCACCGGTCTTGAGACTAAGGTTAGAGCCTACTTCAATTCTTGTTCGAAGGCTAAAGAGTTCTACAGTAAGCAAGCTGTTAATCAAACATCTGGAATAGGATATGATTACAATGCTGCTATTGGAGAATTAGGCATAAACTCCCCTCCTCATGTATGTGCTAAAGGGAGGGAAGTACCACATGTGCTTAAGGGTGTTGATGAACCCCTCTATAAAGCATCAATTGCTGAACCATTTGATGCGACCTCTTCTGTTATTCAAGAAGAAATACGTGCTGAGGATCATGCTTATGAGAAGATTGTTTCTAAGTCAAGTGAGTCGAAAGTTCCAGTCAAAGTTGTGAAAGCAACTGAGACTAACTCAGACACACATGAGTTGGATAACAATAATGCCATGTCTACCATGCATAAATTACCTGCTGTTAATCACTCTCATAAAGCATGTGGTGTTGCTAATTGTATGTCTTGTGCTTTTAATATGATGTATGCTTATTTTAATGGTAAGCATGTGTATAATGATAAGACCACTCCTCGTCAGCATGTGAATAACAAGAAGCATGATAGGTCTAAGACTGCCAGTCCTTCTAAGGCTAGAAAGGAGACATTTGTGCCTAAGCTTAAACAAAAATTTGTTAAGGCTGTTTACAAGGTCAAATGTTCAGTCATTGAGAAAGTTGAGACAATTAAAATTAAAAATGTTGTTTTGCCTGACAAAGGACAGTTCTACAAGTATGCCGGGCCCAACCAAGTTTGGGTTCCGAAGAAGGTCTAATCCATTTATAGTGCAGGGCATTAAACAGGTGTAACCGGTAGTGTGGATTCTTGACAGTGGATCATCAAGACATATGACCGGAGATAGAGCCCTGCTATCAAATGTGGATTGAGAAAGTCGGCCCCTTGGTTACCTTTGGAGATAACAGCAAAGGTTTATCTGAGGGATATGGCTGTTTGCAAGCTGGGAATGTTATCATTGAAATTTTGTATATTGTGCTAGGTTATTATCAGGAAGCAGTATCTAACATATAGCACCAGTGACGAGACTTGAGAATATTACGACATATCAGGCACTTGCTGCACATTACACTTGGAATTGTACTCTAGTAAGATGTGTACAAGTGTACTCCTGGTTGGTGAGTTAAAAGAGGAAGTCAGTGCACCACAGTTCATGGACTTTGCAGCTGCAGATCTATTGGACTATGCAATCTCTTCTTCACAATCTCACTTCAGGTTGGTATGAACTAGTATACTGCTCAAGCAATCGTCAAGGACATGGTATGGCACTCTAACTGCAGTTACAATTTTATATGAATAAGTAGAGTCGTCATATTTATAACTCTCTTATCACTAAGCATAATCATATTGTTTTATATGTGCAGTGGTATATTGATAATGCAACATAACAATTAGTATCTAAAGTACTTGACAAGTATCGGTCAATGATATGTTGTTAACATTATGTTGCAGATATTTGTAAGCTTTTGACATGAATGAGAATTACTTAGACTTTACCCTAAGTGATCAATGTTTTATCAAAAACTCATTCATATTGAAAAACAAAATCAAACTTCTTTCTACATTAGTGATTTCTTATTTCATGTAAAATCTTTTGAAATCACTATTGTAAATCATTTTCTCTCTATTACCATATGTTCTGTGTTACAGGTTCAGTCTCCAATGACTTTCTTTCATTGACAGTCATGAGGTTGAAAACCCACAACGTCTATCCCAGACTGTAAAGACAAACACAAAAAAACAGAACCAACCAACACTCTCTTACCACTAAATGTAGTATGAATGAGCGTGAGGGAGATAGTGCCTTAGTGCACCACATAAGGAAGGTTCTGTAGTCAACCCAGTAGCTCTGTCTCCTACATAGATGAGTAGTATTTAAACTGAGACAACTGCTAGCCCCCATACATCTTCTCAAAAAGATGTAATGGCTGAAAAGGCACAAAAACAGTTACTAGATTCATTCTCTCAACAGGGTGAGTCTATTGAATTTTGCCTGTCGGCCAAGGTATCCGATGTAGTGTCACCACTTCAAACATAATCAATTCTTGATGCACAAGGAGAGGTTACACACACAAAGGATGAGTTGACGGAAACAAGAGTTTCGACCATTTTAAGGTCAGATTCGATTGTTCAAGGTTCGTTAGTGGACCAATTGCCTTTACAGGTGTTAGGAGAGGATACTGATCCAAAAGCCATATGTCAGTGGTCAGTGTCTACCTCCCCAGGCTTAAATCCCCTGGATGCATCTGCGGATAGTGGATCTGACATAGGTGCAGATCGGAAACTTGTTGACAATGATTCAGATATTACCTGATAAGTCACAAGGAAGTGTCTTCACAGACATTAGAAGGGAACTTTGATCTTTATACTAAAATCGTTGGATCATTGTTTACCTTCCCAGAATTCAAATCTGGAACCCTAAAAGGGAAACTAGCAACTTGTAGATTATGACTCAGATTTATCTGACGAGTTTAACAAGGATGGGGATTTGTGAACTCCCATTGCACCACCTGTGACCTCCTTTAAGGATGGCTAAGGTGATTTTCCTTGCAGGTACAGCTGGATTATGGAGCTATGAGAGAAGAGTGATACACTTGTGAGAATGAGTATAAACACGAGTGGAGAGAAGAGTGAAACACATGTGAGGTACACTAAACACAATCACACACTCACAGTGAGGAAGAAAAAGAAACTACTTGTTATTTCTTTTCCAACCAAGTGAAATATGAGAACTCCTTCAGACGACGGCATACATTCCTTCTTTAAGGGGGAGATAGAAGCTTAAGTAATAGTTTGGAGGATTCTTCAACTAAGGGGGAGAAATAGCAGGGAGGAAGAAAAAGATCCTAAAAATGTACACTACACCACACCATTGTTGTTTCTAACTACGGATCCTATTGTACGGGAGAGGTGGTAAACACAAGGTGATTTCCTAGTAAGGGAAGAAGCTGTTAGGGGAGTACCATTGGTTTTTATCTGCGGATCCTATTGTACGGGAGAGGTGGTAAAACCAAGGTGATCTTCTTTAACCAGTTGATTCTCATAGGGGGAGAAGCAAGAGATATGGGCTTCTCAACAGGAAATGTGGTTGTACAAATGAAGATGGAACTACTTGAAGATATGTTCAGTCTAGAGGAACATCTACTTGGAATCTGGAAAATGTTAAATCTCTTCCAGAACTTTTCTGCTATTTACTTTGCATGTATGTTTATATCTTTTTCTTATTTGTTAGTTGAGTTATCCTCTAGGTATTTGTGTGTTATTGTCTAACAAACAAATAGGGGGAGATTGTAAGTCATATGTCATAGCCTATTTGTATATTCGAGGATTCAACTCAACTCAAATAAGAATGTAATAAGTAAATAGAGGATCGACCATCAGAGAGATCTCGCAAAGTAATATCTGTCAAAGGATTCAGAAATAAGGTTCATCTACAGACTTGAGGAGTTAATTCACTGGAAGAAGTTCAAGAAGTTGATCATGCCTCAGTGATATAAATCAAGATCGTGGATTTAATCAAGTGACAGAGATCTCGTCAAAGTATCATTAATTACAAGGATTTAATCTGAAGAAAATCAAAGCGTCAAAGTCAAGACATGAAGAAACGTCACGGAAGTTAGTCACTCATGAACCAGACAGTACATCGAGTGTCAACGTTGAAGTGGTGGAATTGATTCATAATTTTCAGTGATTTTCAGAAGATTTGCAGAAGAATGGTTGCTGCTCAAGACTAGAATTAATTCTCTATTAATTAATTAAGTCATCTAATTTAATTAAGAAAATAAATTATATCTGCGAAGAATAATTTATTTATTAATTGAATTAATTGATTAATTAATTCAGAATTAATTTTAGGAATTTTCAGAAGTTTAATTGGATTAAATTCAATCTTAAATCATCAAGACAATTGAAAATGAACTAGCATGACAATCAGGATTGTCATACCGATTGTCATGCTAGGCCATTTTCAATAGTCTCACCGAAAGTTACACTAGGAGGATGATTGTCTTGCTAGTTCATTCCGATTGTCATGCCAGTTCAAAAGATTGTCCTACCGATAGTCATGCTGGTTCAAACGATTGTCTTGCTAGCTCAAAAGGATAGTCTCACCGATTGTCATACAAGCTTAAAGGATTGTCATTCCAGTTCAATTAATTCGGCTGTTGATAAATAGAAGCAGAAGTCATTCAACTCAATAATCCAACATACAGAACACATTCAAGAACAAAGAAAAAAGCAGCCGCCTTGAAACATTTTATTTTCTTCTCTGCTTACATCAAGATCAAAATTCTAGTTTGTTAATGTTAAATCCAAACCACTAGAATTATTTATCTTGTTCTTGTGTAACAATCTAGCGGATCAAAATCCCTAGAACTTAATCTCAAATCGCGTTTAGCATTTGATTCTAATTATTGCAAAAATAGAAAAAGTTCATGTCGAATTTATTCTAAATTTGTGATAATTAATTTGAGATTAATTCCTTGTAATCGATACAGTTGTTGTAACACCTTTCAAGTTTAATAATATTCTTATTTAACTTGAATTTTGTTTCACATTTTTTATTCCGCATTTAATTCGATTATTCGGTACTGTTTGTATTCAACCCCCCCTTCTACAAACACATTGGGACCTAACATTTTTGTTCCCCCTTATTACTTCCATCAGGATTTTCATCATCAGTATTTGTTAATGTCAGTTGTCTGTTGTCTGTATTTAGATTTATCAATTTTCTCCCCCTTTTTGGCATCATCACCAAGCATTAGAGAAACAATCAGCTCCATTGATGTATGTACCTCGGTAAGTTGATCAGATATTTGAACTTTTTGAGTTTCCAATCTAGCTTGATTGGCTTCAATTACAGTTTTTCTGGCAACTATTGATGCAATTTGGTTCTGAATTTCCTGATAAGTAGTCAACTTTGAAGCAATCAATGATTCTTTGATCTGATTGATTTGAGAAGTAGTTGCTTCTTGAGCTGTATGTAAGGATCTGACAATCAGAGTAGATGCTTTTAGTAGATGAGTCAGCATATCAGGATTTTAACAACACTTGGTACATCAGAGTTTATTCAAAGTTCGAATAAACTCTGATGTACCAAGTGTTTTTAGGGAGATTAACAGCACTTGGTACATCAGAGTTTATTCCAAGTTCAACAGAGTGTTGTTCAACATCTGTTTCTTTAGTACTCTGTGCACCTGTAAACATATAACAAGTAAAACTTAATCTCTCTATTCTTTTAACGTAGTCTCACTACTCCTCACACCACACATCTCATGACTTTTAATAGTCAGAGCTTCCTCACAAGGATTACTAAATCATATCTCTCATCTAAATCTTTTCACACAACTCACAGAAAAGCTCAGAAAGATTGTCCTGCAGAAATAAGAGGTGGCTAAAGAAGGGTGATCTGTGGTCATACAACTAGAGGTAGTCCTTAAATAAGGTCTACAAATAATCATACCAATGGGATTTATAACATGAAAAATAAATGCTGAAAATACCAAATCAGTATTTACAATAAATGATGATAAAGTAATAACAGTATTTATACCTTATGAATCTGAAGTCACAATTAAACTCACAATTAACACTGTGGTTATGACAGTTGTTGTTCATAAATTATGAGAACCTCCATTTGAATTAGAGAGGATTTGATCAGGTTATTGTCATGTACCATGATATCAAACCTTGTTCTTCTTGCAAAAAACTAACACTTAAATGTGTTTATTGAAAGTTTTCACAGGGTCTTCAGTTAAAACTGATGAAACCCCTGTGTCTCTGTTAGTATCATTAAGATCTACCTCAGCATGTAGTCTCTAACCAACTTAATGTTGTTTCTGAGTGGTGAGCATAATTTCAAGAACTATGTCCCTTAATTTTTGGCAACATTTGAGAAATGGATTCAAGTGTTTCAGTTATAAGAAGAAATTTAAGATATAAGATATATGATATTGATATTGAGTGTGGAAAACTTTCTTGGCGAGAAAAAGAAAGTTTCAAAGAATTTTGATAGAACATAACACTCAAAGATTATAATTCTCATGAGTTCAGAATTAAATCTTTCATTAATTTCTTCTGTTACATCGGTTACTTCCTGTAATGTGCGCAATCTGTATTATAGTTAACATATGAACTCAAACGGAGATTAGTTTCTCACACGCACTATTGAAATATATCTGAAATTAAACATGCAGTACTAACTTGAATATTAACAGTCACAAGCATTCAAGCACAAACAACACAGTAAACATTTATTCACTTAAAGAGTCAAAGAAGGCAAAAGATATTTTCACTAATTATCAAGAAGAGGAGTACAAGATTTTTAGAATTTTAAACATAAAATCCTAACTTAATCTAAACTACTCGGTCTTCTTCTGCTTCTTTGTAGCCTGCTCTTCCCTCATCGCCCTATGATAATAAATCCTGCTCATTGTCCCTGTAAGAGAAATGATATTCTCTTACAGCTCAAGAGCTTCTCTGGTCCGACGTTCCTTTTCGAGAACGGTTGCCAGTTGAAAGAACTGGAGATCAATTTATTGATCAAAAGAAAGTTCCTCAAATATTGATGATGGAACATCATGAGGATTATAGATTTGATGATTGATCTTGACTCTAAGTCCCCAAGGGTCATGGTAGACACGACCCTCTTTCAGATTGAAAGCAAGATAGTAACCTCCACCCTCAGTGCGAGTGAAGAATTGAGGTTGAGCCACTTTTATGAGTGTTATTGAAGTTTTGAACAAAAGATTTGATAGGATGAGGAGTTTTGTATGAAAAAGGCTGTGAGAAGTTTTAGAAGTGGAGGGTTTGTATTTATAGCAGAAGAGATAAAAACTGAAAAGACTATTTGATTAACCATGTAATAATTAAACATAATATGTATACGCGATTACGCGTATCTAAGTAAACAAAAAGTAATCTCTCTCTTGAGATTTCTATTCCCTAAGTAAGTACTCAAGTGTTGATAGATACTTATAGCAATAGTTAACCCATTTAAGCAATTAAAAGATATTCCACTAACTCACTGATAATTAAAAATACTGAGTAACTATTTACTTCGAATAAATTCAAAATAATCAATTAAATATAACAGTCAATCATGGTTTGACCATTATTAGTATTTTAATGATTACTATCAAGATTTATCAGTCAACTCTAATTTGGCCAATATCAGAATTTAACAACTACTGTCATGATCTATTAGTCAAAACAAGTTTAACTAATAACAGAGCATATACTCATAATCAGTAGTTCTAACATGCAGCTTTCAGCTAAAATTCATAGAAGTTAATTGCATGTTATAATGGCATCAGATTTTAACATAATAATCAGTATCTAATAAGTACTAACACATAATAGGATACCATGCTTCAAATATCAGCAATTATGTCTTAATTATCAGAGTCTGAGAAATGTCCTGATATCATTCCCAATTCATTCACCAATCTTGTGAAAGTAGCTTCACAAAGAGGCTTGGTGAATATATCTGCTACTTGCTGATCAGTTGGAACAAAGACCAATTCCACTATACCTGCTTCCATATGTTTCCTTATGAAATGGTACCTGATGCTGATGTGTTTAGTCATTGATTGTTGTACTGGATTTCCTGTCATTGTAATAGCACTTTGATTATCACAATATATAGGAATAAAATAATAGATTATCACAATATATAGGAATAAAATAATAATATAACCCGTAATCCAGTAAATAATTCTTCATCCATAGAATCTGAGCACAACAGCTTCCTGCAGCAATATATTTTGCTTCTGCAGCTGATGTGGAAATTGACTTTTGTTTCTTGCTATACCAAGAAGCTAATTTACCACCAAAAAATTGGCAACTTACAGAAGTGTTTTTCCTGTCTATTTTGCATCCTGCAAAATCAACATCCGAATATCCAATTAGCTTAAAATCTGAATCTCTAGGATACCATACTCCAAGATTCATGGTGCCTTTGAGATATTTAAAAATTATTTTCACAGCTAATAGATGAGGTTCTCTTGGATCAGCTTGGAACCTTGCACAGAGACAGGTAGCATACATGATATCAGGTCTACTAGCAGTCAAATATAGGAATGATCCAATCATACCTCTGTAGTTAGTTATATCTACTGAAAAACCAGTATTTAATATAACTTAGTTGCAGTGGTTATGGGAGTTGATGCAGTTGAGCAGTCTTGCATTCCAAATCTTTTGAGCAAATTCCTGGTGTATTTGGATTGATTTATGAAGATCCCTTCATCAGTCTGTTTAACTTGTAACCTCAGAAAGTAACTCAATTCTCCCATCATACTCATTTGATACCTGGACGGCATTAGCTTTGTAAATCTCTCACATAGTTTATCATTAGTAGATCCAAAAATGATATCATCAACATATATCTGAACTAGAAACAAGTCCTTACCTTGGTATTTATAAAAGAGAGTTTTATTAATTGTACCTCTCTTGAAACCACTCTCTAGCAGAAATAGAGCAAGTGTTTCGTACCAGGCCCTTGGAGCTTGCTTCAGTCCATAGAGTGCTTTATCCAGTAAGTAGACATGATCTGAATACTTTGGATCAATGAACCCTGGAAATTGTTCAACATAAACATCCTCTTCGAGTTCTCCATTTAAAGATGCACTCGTTACATCCATTTGGAACACCTTAAACTTCTTGTGAGCAGCATAGGCTAGAAAGATTCTAATTGCCTCAAGCCTTGCAACTGGAGCAAACGTCTCATCATAATCAATGCCTTCTTGTTGTGAGTAGTCCTTTATAATCAGTATTGCTTTATTTATTGTAACAATACCATCACTGTCAGTTTTGTTTCTGAACACCCACTTTGTGCCAACTACATATATGTTCTTTGGTCTTGGCACAATAGTCCAGACTTTATTCCTTTCAAATTCATCAAGCTCCTCTTGCATTGCGGTAACCTAGTCAGCGTCTTGAAGAGATTCTTCCACTTTCTTGGATTCAGTTTGAGATAGAAAAGAATGGCAGAGATATTCATTTTAAGTGGTTTTCTAGTTCTTATACCACTGTCAGGGTTTTCAATGATTAAGTCAGGTGTGTTTGACTTAGACCATTTTATTGCAGATGGAAGTTGACTCCTTGAAGAAGACCCTCCCCTGATCCATGAACTCTCTGTTATTTCTTTGACTAGTACCTCTATCATGTCCTGATGCTCCCCCTGAATCAGTGTTCCCATTGTTATCAGCATTTGACTCATCAGAGTTTGAGGAATTTGAGTCTGATGATTTATCTACTTATGTCTCTTGAGATGAATCACTTGTAGAAGTCTCTTGATTTGAATCATGTTTCTCTCCCTCAACATATGCTTCATTGGTAGAAGAATTTCCACTGTCATGTGGATTATCAAAGCTTTGAATGATATCTGGATTTACAGTATCAGGATTTAAAAGTTCCGCATAAGGTACTTCATTTTCAAATCTCAATTTGTCATGGTCATCTGCATCTTCTAGACCTATTATCTTCTTGTCATCAAAAGATACATGTATAAATTACATGACTGTTCATGTTCTCAGGTTGTAGACTCTGAAGGCTTTTGTAGACATTGGATATCTAACAAAGATGCCTTCATCAGCTTTTAGATCAAATTTGGTAAGCTGCTCTGGATGAGTTTTGAGAATAAAACATTTGCAACCAAATATGTAAAAATATTTCAAATTTGGCTTCTTTTCCTTCACCATTTCAAGTGGTGTTTTACCATGCCTATTGATCAATGTTGCATTTTATGTGAAGCAAGCAGTTTGCACAGCCTCTTCCCATAAGTAAGTAGGAAATCTTGCTTCCTCCAGCATGGTTCTTGCAGCTTCTATGAAAGTTCTATTCTTCCTTTCAACAACTCCATTTTGTTGTGGAGTTCTAGGAGCAGAAAACTCTTGTTTTATCCCCTTGAGTTTATGGAACTCTTCCATAGAGTTATTCTTGAACTCAGTTCCATTATCACTTCTGATGATCTTCACTTTATATGTTGATCCTTTTTTCCAGCTCCCTCATATGATCAAGAAGAATGGATGGAGACTCATCTTTGGTGTGCATAAAATACACCCATGTGTATCTTGTATATTCATCAACAATTACTAATGCATACCTCTTCTTGGCAATTGACATAACATTTACTTGACCAAAGAGATCAATATAAAGTAGATGATATGGTTCAAGAATGGAGGATTCAGTTTTACTCTTGAGAGATATTTTCCTTTGCTTGGCTTTATGGCATGAGTCACATAAGCCATCAGGAGTAAACACTACATTGGAAAATCCTCTTAAAAGATCTTTCCTCACAAGTTCATTGATTTTGTTGAAATTGAGGTGAGAAAGTCTTTTATGCCAGTTCCAGCTGTCTTCCACAGATGCTATACTAAGCAGACAAACTTCTGATTCATCAGTATTTGTGGAGACCCTGGCTTCATACAAACTACCATGTCTCACATCAGTCATTGTAATTTTGTCATCAGACTTACTGATAATTTCAAAATACTCCTCAAAGAAGTTCACAAGGTAACCTCTGTCACAAATTTGACTCACACTGATCAAATTATGCTTGAGTCCTGCAACCAGAGCTACATTTTCGATGATGACATTTACAACTTTGATTTTTCCATATACCAAGATTTTTCCTAAGTTACCATCTCCATAATAAACACTTAAGCCAGCTTTCTCCTCAAATTCTGATAACAAGGATTTATAACCAGTCATGTGTCCTGAGCATCCACTGTCCAAGACTAGAGCATTCCTCCTATTACCCTGCAATCAGTAGTTGAAATCAGTTAGTGTTTTTAAGATCCCAGACTTTCTTGGATCCTTTGGCCTTTTAAGTTTGTTAACATATGCAGCAGAAGACTTTTTATTAGAATTTATATTAGTATTCTTACTATCAGTATTTATACATGCAAAAACAGATTTTGCTTTAATTAAAGAGGGATTATGTTTGTAATAATCATAATACAAACTGTGATACTCTTTACATGTATAAATAGGGTGCCAAACACTATCACAATGAAATAAGGACTCTGTGGTTTATATCTAACTATTTTATTCCTAAGCTCTGATTTGGAAGGAACAGTATTTATCTCTTTATTCTTCCTGCAAGAATTAGCAAGATGATTAGTACTACCACAGTTCAAACAAGCCTTTCTAGGTGCATTGGGAGGAGTTACATAATTACCATTGTTATTAACACCTACCTTTCCATTCATATTTTTCCTATGCCTTTTCTTCTTGTCTTTCATGTGTAAATCCTTCAGCTTTCGCTTAAGCCGATCTGAGTCATTGAACCAATATTTACTGATATTATGTGAACCTGTTCACTCTTATCAGAAATTAAGTTTGATCTAGGTACTGAGGTTGAACCTTCCTCATAGATAGACTTGACAGTATTAGCACTTGGATTAACTTAATGGTCTTTATCTGAACCTCTTCAGTTTGACCTTGCTATCAGTATTTACTGGTTTAGTTTTCTCAGTTTCTTTTTCAATTTTCTTTTCAGAATTAGATCTAGCAGCATATCCTAATCCTGATCCCCAACAACCATTCTCTAAAATTTCCTGAGATGTGTTTCCTGAGTTAGTCCAAAGTTTGATAACCTCTCTTTCTTTAGCTAACTCCTTTTCTAGATAAGCATGTTTTTCTAACAATTTTTCTTTAATATAAACAACAATATCTCTTTATTTTTGAATTTCTAGCATGGAAAGCAACTCAATTTCAAGGTGATCATTCTTTTTCTTTAACTCAAAGTTTTCACTCTTGATTCTATTATTCTCTAAGGTTTGATCCCTATAACTAACATGCAGAGTCTTAAGAAATAATCTTAATTCATAGATATCATCAGTATCAAAAGCAAGGACAGTCCGAGGTACCTTTAATTCAGCATTATTAGCCTCAGCAACAACATTTGCCATGAGAGCATAATTGACCTCATCATCTGATTCTGATGAATCATCCCGGTTTTTCTTCTTTGAGATCAAGGCTTGCTTATTCTCAGTTCTGGGTTTCCTACAGTCAGCTACGAAGTGTCCAATTCCATCACAGTTGTAACATCTCTCCTTTGACTTGTCAAGTTTTTCAGATTTTGATTCCTTCCAATCAGTATTTCTTTTTTTGTTCCTCAAAGTTTGAGGAACTAGATCCTTTTCTAGGAAAATCTTCTCCCTTTCTTGAAGTTCCTCTTATCAAAGTTTGTCATGATCACTATCAGTATTTGATTTATTATCAGTATTTGAGTCATCATCAGAGTTTGATGATTCAGTATCTGACTTTGCAGTCATAGCTTTTCCTTTGGAGTAGCTTTTTCTCCTAGCTTTCTCATTTGGTTTCTCTTCAACTTTGTGTGCTACTGGTCTAGATTTAGATCCTTTCCTCTTGCTTCTTTTCTCCATCTTTAGTTCATTAGTTTTCAGTATTCCATATATCTCATCTAGAGGTGTGTCATTAAGTTCATAGTTATCCCTTATTAATGTGACCTTAAAGTTCCACTTTTCAGGGAGAGCAAGTAAGAACTTCAAGTTTGAGTCATCCAAATCATACGCCTTGTTGACAAGAGACAAGTCATTCAGAAGCTTCCTAAATTTGTTATAGATCTCAGTTAAGGACTCATTGTCTCTTGAGTCAAAGTGCTCATATTCTTGAGTAAGTATTGTCCTCTTGTTCCTCTTGATAGCCGTTTTACCTTGACACTTTACCTCTAAAGCATCCCATATCTCTTTTGATGTCTTACATCCAATAACCCTATTGGACATGACACTATCAATACTTTTGTGCAAGATGTGTCTAACCTTAGCATCATTCATAATAGATGAAAGATCTTCAGGAGTGCAGTCCTTCCTGTCTTTGTCAACCATCTTTTCTGGTTCTCCTGTAACATAAACAGCTACCTTCATTGGTTTATGAGTACCATCATAAATCCTGTTTAGATATTCAGGATCTGTGGCTTCCAAACACATGGCCATCCTGACTTTCCAGATTGGATATTCATGTATCTTCAGGATTGACACCTTGATTGCTTCATACCTAATCATGTTACTTCTAATCTGTGATGTGGCTGGGGTTGTTGGTTTTGGATTCTGTGGTTCTTCTTCTTTTTCTGACATTGTAGATTAATTTTCAGATCTTAAAATGTTTGTATGTTAACAGCAAGCTCTGATAGTAATTGTTAGGACCGTAATCAACTATAGAGGGGGTGAATACAGTTTATGCAATCAATTCGATACAGTTTAAACAAAATCAAATAGTTTTTATATTAACTGATAAAAACTGTTTACAAATGTACTCTCTCAAAAGGATGAACAAATATCCTTGAGAGCTTCTAGGTTATGCGAATGATATAACAATGTTCGCACTGCATATAGCATGAACTTAACATGTGCTTATATAGAGCACAGTTACACAATAAAATAAGAAATCCTATTCTATTACAATAAGGAAACCTATCCATGTATGACTGCTTCTGAGATAAAGTCATTCACCACCTTCAATTCCTGCTTTCCTTTACCATATTAAATATCTACTAAAGTGACAAATCCTGATGACATCAGCTATTGATCATCAAGTATTGATATAAGTACTGCTGACGTCACTCTTCAGTAAATGTTAATATAAGTCCTGATATAAACTTTTGATAGTTTCTGCTGATATCATCAATTATATCTAACATAGTAAGTATACTGGAGACGGAGAAAGAAACAATAATGGAAGAAGGAACTTTGATGATCGTAGGAGGGACCAAGATGATCAGGGGAGAAATCCTCAACCTGAGGACCAGTGATAAACACAATATTTGGAGGACCAACTGCTAGTGGTACGTCTAAAAACTCAAGAAAAGCTTATACTAGAGAAGTCATGCATATAATGGGGGAAGCTCCAAAAAGGGCTAGGACAAGAGTAGCAATAATATTTGATGATTTTGACTTGGAAGGGGTTAAGTTTCCCCATGATGATCCCCTGGTCATAACACCCATTATAGGGAACATCCCGGTGAAGAGAGTCCTGGTAGACAATGAAGTATCGGTAGACATCTTACTTTATGATACCTTCATAAGAATGGGATAAAATGATTCTTAATTAATCCCAACTGATATATCGATATATGGTTTTGCTAGAGTCGATTACCCCATTGAAGGAATAATTAAGCTGCCTCTAACGATGGGTCAGGAGCCAAGACAGGCCACGCAGATGCTAAACTTTGTGGTGGTGACGGCTGGATCAACATATAATGCAATTATGGGGATGATATGTATACATGCCTTCAAGGTAGTCCTCTCATCATACCATTCTGTAATTAAGTTTCCAACCAGAGACATAATAGGGGAAGAAAGAGGAGACCAGAAGATGGTCAGGAGTTGTTATGTGGCCTCCCTGAGGGCAGATGGAGTCGGGGGCAGGTTCTGCCTATAGACGACATGGGTATCCGTGAGAATGACGAAAAGCGAGGAAAGTCAGCTGAGGATTTGATCTCGATTCCCTTGGTTCCTAAAGATCTGGAAAAAGTAACGTTTGTTGGAGCATTGTTGGAAGAACCCCTTAAAGGGAAATTGATAAGATTCTTGCAAGAAAATAGTGACGTGTTTGCATGGTCGGCTGCGGATATGCCTGAGATTGACCCAGAGTTGATCACCCATAAGTTGAATGTGGATCCTAATCGGAAGGCCGTAAAGCAAAAGAAAAGAAGTTTTTCCCCTAAAAGGCAGAAAACCATCAAGCAAGAAGTTGAGAAGCTCTTAGAGGCTGGTTTCATTGAAGAGATGCAATTTCTAGAATGGTTGGAAAATCCTATAATGGTAAAGAAGGCTAATGGAAAGTGGAGGATGTATGTCGATTTTACTGATATCAATGATGCATATCCCAAGGATTGTTTCTCGCTACCAAAGATAGATACTCTGATAGACGCAACTATGGGTCACGAGATGTTAAGCTTCATGAATGGGTTTAGTGGATACAACTAGATCAAGATACATAAGGATGACATCCCAAAGGTATCATGTATAACTGACTTTGGTGTTTTTTGTTATCTATTTATGGAATTTGGTCTCAAGAATGCAGGAGCTACCTATGAAAGGTTGGTAAATAAGATTTTTAAAGATCTTATTGGGAAAACTATGGAAGTTTATGTAGATGACATGTTAGTCAAGAGTCTTGCGAAGACTGATCATATATCCCATTTGAGGGAAGCTTTGGAAGTCCTGAGAAATCATAAAATGATGTTGAATCTCGCCAAGTGTGCTTTTGGTGTAAGATCAGGAAAATTTCTAGGATTAATGGTCTGATAGGGGAATTGAGGCCAATCCTGATAAGATAAGGGCCATTTTGGATATGCCTCCACGATCTATCAAGGATATTCAAAAACTCACAGGAAGGGTTGCTGCCTTGGGATGATTTATCTCCAAATATGGAGACAAGTGTTTGCCATTCTTCAAGGCTTTGAAGAAGGTAAAAGATTTTATGTGGACTGAGGAAAGTCAAGAGGCTTTCGACGAATTGAAGTAATACATGGTTCAAGCCCTGTTGTTGGCTAAACCAGTCCTGAATAAAACCTTATATTTGTATTTGGCTGTTTCAGATGGCACTTTGAGTGTTGTGTTAGTGAAGTAAAAGCTTAAGGTTCAAAAACCTATATACTATGTTAGCAAGATTCTGCAAGGGGCTGAGCTGAATTATTCCACCATAGAGAAGTTTGCCTTAGCCTTGGTCATGGCTTCAAGGAAGTTACGTCCTTAATTCCAAGCTCATAAGATCGAAGTATTGACAAATCAACCTCTAAGAAATATCATTCACATTCCAAAAGCCAGTGGAAGGCTGATCAAGTGGGCTATTGAGCTCGGGGAATTCGACATTAAGTACAAACCTCGAACGACGATCAAAGCCCAGGCCTTGGCTAACTTTGTGGTTGAATGTAACATCATCATCTAAAAAGTCGGGGGCAGGAAGATAAACCTCAAGACGTGGGGGGCAAAGAGGAGAGTGAAGGAGAGCAGATCAAGGACAAGGAAATCTGGGTACTCTATTTTGATGGGGCATTAAAAACAAATTCAAATAGAGCTAGACTAGTCTTGCAAAGCCCCGATAGGTTCTTGATTGAGTACGCTATGAAGTTAGATTTTTATACCACGAATAATGAAGCTGAATATGAAGCCTTAATAAATGGCCCGGACCTAGATGGAATATTGAGGGTTTAAAACTTGAAAGTCCGTGGAGACTCAAAGCTCGTGGTATCCCAAGTCAAAGGAGAATTCGAAGCAAGGGATGAAACCATGGCGAAATATATACGCCTAGTGAGAGCTGTGATAACTCAATTCGATGAGTGCCATGTCGAGCAAATTCCAAGAGAAGAAAATGCCAAGGTCGATGCGTTCTCCAAATTTGCCTCATCAAAGAAGAAATTTCTGGAAGCGTGTACTTTCGGGTTTTAAAAACACGAAGCATAGATGTAAAACTAGTTGCCCCCATAGGGCTTGGATGGTCATGGATAGATCATATTAAGACTCATCTACAAACCGGATGGCTTCCTAGTGATGTAGTGGAGGCGAGAAAATTATCTGTACGAGCCCTAAGATATTCTTTGATTGATGGGATTCTATATAAAAGGTCTTTCTTCATTTCTTATCTAAGGTGCCTCAGGAAGATGAGGCCCGACTTGCTCTGGAATAAATACATGAAGGTATATGTGGCCAACACTTGGGGGGAAGAGCCTTAGCCCACAAAATTACTTGTTTAGGATTCTATTGGCCAGAAATGATGGCTGATGCCAAAGAATACGTGAGGAGATGTGATCACTGTCAGAAGCATGCCCCTGTAGTAAGACAGCCACCTGAAATGCTTACTTCCATAAACTCCCCAATCCCGTTTGCTATGTGGGGAATGGATATTCTTAGACCTTTCTCGATGGCTACTATTCAAAGTAAGTTCTAAATTGTATCAATTGATTACTTCACTAAGTGGATCAAAGCCAAGCCCTTGGCCAAGATTACAACTAAATAGGTTGCCCAGTTCCTATGGGAAAATATCATGTGCAGATATGGGATTCCCTGAATCTTGGTAACCGATAATGGAACACAGTTCGATAACGAGGAGTTCAAAAAGTATTGTGAAGAGAATGAAATCAAGCTGCGATTCAC
The DNA here is from genome assembly GCF_009905375.1 of Apium graveolens. NCBI lineage: Eukaryota > Viridiplantae > Streptophyta > Magnoliopsida > Apiales > Apiaceae > Apium > Apium graveolens. Next base: position 23,945,797 of record NC_133655.1, on the reverse strand, counting down.
TTCTGTCGCTCACCCTCAAGCCAACGAGAAAGCAGAGGTTGGGAATCAGATTATTTTAGATTAATTGAGGAAGAGGATTGAGAAATCTAGGAATAATTGGGTGGATGAGATACTCCCGATACTTTGGGCATACCAGACCACATGCAGGGTTACTACGGGAGCAACCCCATTTATGTTGGCATATGGTGCTGAAGTTATTTTTCCTGTGGAAATATCACATTCGTCTCCAAGGATTCAAGCTTATAATTCAGAAGAAAATGAGGAAGGGAAGAGACTAGCCTTAGACTTAATAAATAAAGTTAGGGATCAAGCTCATGCTAAGATTGTAGAATATCAAAAAAAAATCTTTTTATTACAACCTGAGGGTAAAAGAAAGGTTTTTTAAGCAAGGATATCTAGACTTAAGGAAGGTTGAGGCATCAGGAGTTGGACAGAAAAGAAAGATGGCCCCAAACTGGGAAGGGCCGTACAAAGTTAAAAGCGTTCAAGGACGAGGGTCTTACAAGTTGAAGACTATGGAAGGAGAAGAAGTACCAAGGACTTAGCATGCTCAAAACCTGAAGATGTATTTCATATAGTTCGTTGGAAAGAAAGTGCTTACTTATTAAAGTAGCAGCAAGGTTCAAAAGCACCATGAAGCTTTGCTCGCTTAGGATTTGTATTCTGGTTTATTAGGATTTCTATGTTTTACTTTATCCATATAAAGGTCAAACCCATTTTATAAGTTCCATACTATTTGTTTGTTATTCTGTTTCCTTGAAAATTTTCCTTATGATTTTGTAAAGCGTGATAAGCATAGAATATGCAAAGTTAGTTACAAAGAAAATAAGAAGGAAATAGATGCATAAATAAGTCATAGGATCAAATCAAGTACATAAGAGCCACGATGGGCTTACAAAAGAAGGAAACTAATCTAGATCCTTAAATAAATTATCATCATTTCCCCCATCAGTAGCAGTAGTAGAAGGAGGAACGAGATCATCCTCCATGGGAATAGCATCCTAGAGAGGATAAGTTGCGGCCTCGGCTGAAGTAGCAGTAATAGGAGAAAGTGGGAGATCCTCACCAGGGGAGCCTTGCCCAGGGACAAGAGGCACTAGGTACGCCTCGAGAGTCACCCTAGGAACCTTCTTCCCAATTTCTCCCACAATCTGCTCTCAGCAAGTAGCAAAAATGTCAGGGAAGTTCATGTCGTACTCAATATTTAGAACCTTATGGAAGTCATGTGATGCCTTGTAATCTGCAATCACCTCAGCACGGCCCCTCTGAGCAGCCAACTCCATCATACGAACTTTCTCTTCCTCGTCTGCCAATTCTTTCTCTACCTCCCGGAAGCGAGTAAAATTGGCCTCCGAGGCCTTTAGATGCCTATCCCCATCCCTCTCGGCAATAGTCAGGTTAGCTCTCACCTCCTTCATATTATGAAGAGCAGCCTGAAGGTAGGTATTCATCTGCAAAACCATATTTTAGCACAATAAGCTATATATACAGTATAAAGGAAAGACAAGTAAGAAGAATATTAAAAAAAGAGAAGTAGAAGCTTACTGAGGCTACTGCCTGGGAACCAAGACGCTCAATCCAAAGATCGCCAGAAGACTCTACGATCTTAGCCCGGTCATGTGGTGTAACCATACTCTCGGACCATATAGAGGCCGCCTCCGAGATCCCCACAATTATGTCCCTTCTCTATAAACCCCACGTTATAGTGAAAAGGGAGGTATCCTCATCAAGGCTACGAGGCCTCTCAGATATGAAGGTATGAATGGTCCCTGTAACGGTGACTGAAGGGTCATCACCAATCCTCACCCATTTCTCATGGTGAGCTTCAATTGCAGAGCCCTGAAAGGCACGTGACTCTCTTCTCTTAAAAATAGAGTCCAAATCTGCCTTAGCTATAAAAATACAAAAATATCAGTGTCATGATTGAAAGGAATATGTCCTAAGTCCAATCATGTATTAGGATTTAGGAATAACTTCCTGTATAATCTGTTTTGATTTCATTGATATTAATAAAATACTTGTTTTGTTTTTATTACGGGCTTTATCTATTTAAGTGTTTAAATAAGATATACCATAGTTTAGAGTAAAGCTTTTTATGGATTATGATGAGATCATAATAGTGAGACCTAAAAGATGATAACTCTAAACTTAAATAGTTCCTGATCATAGGATTACTAACTGGTAATTAATAATCCGCAAAGATCGGTACATACTATGCTTGCTTCATTATGAAGGATGTCTGTTCTCATAGACATTTGTGTGGTGACACTATAGCTAGTATGTAGGTGCTTATTATAGAATAAGTTCACTGAACATGACTCGCCCAGCTGAACAACTGATGGAGTTCACTCACGTGTCAGCAGTTGTTCACATAGTGATAGTTGTACAAGTATCCTTAGACTTGAGGTCATCATAGTCATCTTGTGTACACTGAACTATGCTTTGGTTTAGTTCTTAGTCTCCAGGGACAATTATTAGGGCTCTTCTGGGTATAGGAATTTGTACACGAAGATAGTGTATGATCAATAAAGGATCTACCCCTTCCAGTGAAGGAAGCGAATGTTCAAGGTTGATCCACTTATGCTAGTTCAGGAATCTCTGGCCAGAATGAATGAAATTAGAAAGGAGTTTCTAATTTGCATAGAACTAAGCATAGTAAATGGTAAGCAAGTGATTGAATTAGATAGGCTTGACACGAGATCCATGCCTTGTATTTAATCGGGACATTGTAGGGTAGAAGGAGTTTATTGTACGGTAACTATTCACTGAATAGGTTCTTGGTATTCTAAGCAGTGAATTCATATTATCCGGATAGTCGCGATATGCTGAGAAGTATCCCTCACGATGTAGAATAAATATGATTAATTAATTAATCATATTTAATAAATTAAAGAATTTATATAAATAATGATAAAGTAGTTTTATTATTATTTATTTCTACTACCGGCTTAATATTGAACCTACAGGGTCACACCATAAAAAGAGAATGATTTAATGGTGGAGGAATTAATTAATAATGGCTAATAATTATTTATTTATGAAATAAATAATTAATTGGCAAATTTAATAATTGATTAAATGAGATTTAATTGATTATAAATTAATTAAGAAAAGTTCTTAATATTATTAATTAAGGATTTAATTTTTGGAAATTAAATCAAGAGAGAGAATTATTTCTAAAGTGTTTAGAAAAAGGATTAATAATTAAAAAGTGTTTTAATTATTAATGAGAATAATAAATGGGATAATAATAATAATATTTATGGGAAAATTTCAGCTGAAAATTTTGCCTATAAATATACTATTATAGACCCTATTTTTATTCGAACCCCAAAAACCCAAAAAGTTTGGAAAACCCAATTCTCTCCACCTCCTTCCTCCTCCTTAATATCGTTTTCTTGGTGGATACCGGTGGAGTGCTTCACACTTAAGAAGCAACTGCAAAGGATCTCTGATCGTTGTCTCCGAATTATTTTAAAGGTTAGATTCGATCCCTACATTTTTACCACGATTTATATGCTTTTATTTGGATTTTGTATGTGTAAAAGTGTTTTGCCATGCCCCCGCTGCGTTTAAAATCCAACAATGGTATCAGAGCATAGGTTGTATGCATATAGATCTGTGGTAAAAATTTCAGAATTTTATGTGCTTGTATGAATTAATTATGATTTTTACAAGTTATATTATGGATTAATTTTGTCTGATGAGAAATCATTTCTCATAATAATTTTGAATGTTGATCTGGGTTCTACAAGTATTGTAGATCGTCTGGGTATTTTTTTCATAATTTTATGATGTATAGATTTTTTATTATGATTTTTTGAAGTTCTTGCAATTAAATTTGTAATTAAATATGTATATATATATATAAATTGATTGTAAGTATGTATATAAATCTGTATTGCTGCTGTTGCTTGTCTGAGTCTGTGATGCACGGAAAGAAGATAGATAGGTACACAGATGTCAGGCTCGTTTTCCGGAAAAAAAAACGGCGGCTGCTGCAGAAAAGAAAAAAAAAATTAAAGGGGTGTCGCGCATTCCGGGAATGCGTTACACCCTGTGGCACATTCGCGGAATGCGTTACACCTTTTAATTAGTTAAAAGGGTTGTAACGCATCACCGGAATGCATTACAGGGCTTGTAACGCGTTCCTGTAATGCGTTACAGCCCGACTGTCCACATTAAAATTAATTTTCTGGGAGTTTCGTAACTCCGTTTTAGGCGTGCAATATACCGTTGGATTCGTTTTTCCGAGACGGATCTAATGGAGTGATCAATTTTAGTTTATATAAAAGTTTTGAACTGTTTATATTTTTGAAAGTGTTTTAAAGCTGTTTTTAACTGTTTTTAATTGCTTTTAAATGCTTCATGTGATACATAGAGATGTATAATGCTTAGACCAATATGCTAGATAATGTAACATGCCTCCCTTGATGTTTATTCATGTTGATATATGTGATATATGCTTAATTTATCATGCGATGATAGATTTAGGTGAACTTAAATGAACATAAGGCGTTTGTTAGACAACCTAGTATAGTGAAATTGTTTCATAACCTTAAGAATAATATTATGAATACAATCATGAGATTCTTGTGTTTATGAAACACGTAATTGAATATGAATTTTTGATATGAGAGAAAGGATGATTCTGTCAACAACAGATTTCTATCTGTAAGAAAGGGTTATTAAGTGACGCCTCTTGACAATGCTCCACCCGATCTGGGAATCATCTGATTATTGATTATTGATTTGAAATATTTAATTTAAAAGGAAGAATTTCTTTATAATATGATTATGATTGTAACGTAATATAATCCCTCTAAAATTAAATAATATCAAGTAGTAATTGGCCAATGACACAACGGGCTTGTGTCGGTCATAGCCTTCCAACATGATAGAGAAGTAGTTCTTATTTTTGAATCATTGTCGGTTCGTGCTACAGCCGAGGGCTTTGATTTCGAAATAAGAAATACTTGTCTATTACATAGAGATGTGTACATTGAATAAGAATCTAAAGGTCGGTACGTGCTACAGCCGTGGGCCTTTGGGGACTGATTCAACTGTACGGAATGTTGGGTTAGACTTGACTTAGAATATTGAGTTTGTCGTGCCACAGCCGAGACTCAATTATTCAAGAGGCTAAAGTTTGATTAGGGAATAACATAAGATGTAATTGACAAGAGTTGTCTGCCTATTGAACATTGCATGGCGGTTCGTGCTACAGCCGGGGTTGTGTAATGGAATGTAAGATCCCTATTCCCACTAGCATTATGAATGCTTAATTTTTCACGTAGGGGGTTGAATAAATTGGGTAAACTAGTGAAAGCCACTTATGAATAAAGACCCGATTCATATAGTGTTTTAAAATGAAATCGAATATTTGCTAAGTGTTGTTATGTGTTTATCATTTATAGGTTTACAATATACATTATGTCTTCTGCACTATCACTTAGGAGCATACTGGATGCTCACAAATTGACTGGTCCTAATTATGCTGACTGGCTTCGAAACTTGAGAATTGTTCTCAGGATTGAGAAGCTGGAATACGTGATTGACTCACCTAAGCCTACTGAACCTGCTAGTGATGCACATAATGATGAACATGTTGTGTATCGTAAGTGGATAGATGATGCAAATGTTGCTCAATGCATCATGCTAGCTTCCATGAACATTGAGCTACAGAAGCAACATGAGCATATGGATGCTCACACTATCCTCATGCATCTACAAGAGTTGTATGATGTGGCAGGGAGGACAGCTTGATATGAGATATCGAAGGAGCTGTTCGGTTGTAGGATGTCTGAGGGATCATCTGTGAATGACCATGTACTTAAGATGATCAATTTGATTGAACGTCTTGGACAACTTGGTTTTGCCATGGATGGGGAGCTGAGCCAAGACTTGGTCTTGCAATCGCTTCCGAGTTCGTTCTCGCAGTTTGTTGTGAACTTTCACATGAATAAGTTGGATGTCAGCCTGCCTGAACTCCACAACATGTTGAAGACTGCGGAATCGAATTTTCCCCCTAAGAAGAGTTCTGTTCTTCTAATTGGTGAAGGTTCCAATCCTAAGAAAAGGAAGAGGAACCCTTCCAAGAAGAAGAAAGTAGGTGAGAAAACGCCGGTTCCACCAAAAGCTGAAGACCCCAAGAGCAAAGTTGTTTGCTTTCACTGTAACAAGGTGGGGCACTGGAAGAGGAACTGCAAGGTTTACCTTGCAGAATTGAAGAAGAAGAAGGGTAGTGAGACTACCGCTTCTGATTCAGGTATGTTCATGATAGAAGTGAATATGTCATTAAGCCAAATTTCTACTAGGGTATTAGATACCGCCTATGGTTCTGATATCTGCAATTTGTTGCAGGGACCAAGGAAAAGTAGGACTCTTGAGGAAGAGGAGGTGATTCTACTGATGGGAAATGGAGCAAGAGTTGCTGCTGAAGATGTAGAATCATTTCATTTACATATGCCTACGGGCAAGACTATTGTTTTAAATAATTGTTATTTTGTTCCCTCGATTGTGAGGAATATTATTCCCATTTTAGACTTGGCTGGATTTTCATTTATTATTGAGAATAAAGAATGTTCTATTCTTAGAGATAATATTCTTTATGGACGTGGTACTTTAAATAATGGTCTGTATAAATGTGACATAATTTACTTCAGATTGAACAAACTAATAAAAGAAAAGGGATGATGAAAATCTCACTTCATTGTGGCACTGCAGTCTCCATTTAGTAGACATGGAGAGAGGGCTGCAAATTTGCTAGGAATGGTACACACAGATGTATGTGGACCAATGTCTACGCAAGCCATGGGTGGATTTTCATACTTCATTACTTTCATAGATGATAGATCTGGATTCAGATATGTGTTTGATGAAACACAAGTCTGAGGCCTTTGAAAAGTTCAAAGAATATAAGTATGAAGTGGAGAAACAACCAAACATAGTATTATAACTCTTCGATCAGATCGAGGTGGTGAATACTTTAATGGAGTGTTTCTAGATTATCTCAAAGTAAAAGGTATAGTCTCCCAGTGGACTCCTCCAGATTGGTATCTGAAAGGAGAAATCGAACTTTGTTAGACATAGTTCGGTCCATGATGAGCTATGCAAATCTTCCAGTATTCTTATGGGGTTATGCATTGGAAACCTCAGCATATTTACTGAATATGGTGCCTTCCAAAATCTGTTCCTCAAACTCCGTATGAGATATGGAAAGAAAGGAAACCGAGTCTTAAACACGTTAAGATTTAGGGATGTCCAGCTTATGTCAAGAAAGTTGACCCAGATAAGCTGGAATATCGATCCGTAAAATGTAGTTTTGTAGGATATCCTAAAAAGACTTTAGGGTATTACTTTTGCACCGATCATTGGGTGTTGGTCTCCAGACATGCTACCTTCTTGGAAAAGGAGTTTATCCTTGAAGGAAACAGTGGGAGCAAAATTGAACTTGATGAAGTTCAAGAAGCACAAACTACTACGGATCAAGTGGAAACACTTGTTCTGACTGAACAACCTTTTGTGGAACAGCCCATTCATAGAACAGGGAGAGTGTCTCGCCAACCTGAGAGGTAATATGGCCTTGTCATTGAGAATGACAATGAGTTGTCGATCATTGATGATGATGACCCTGTGACCTATAATGAGGCTATGAGTAGTGTTGACTCAGAGAAATGGCAAAGTGCCATGAAATCCGGAATGGAATCTATGTATACGGTATACGAAAGAATGATTAGAGCAGATGGTCAGGTGGAGACCTATAAGGCCAGGCTTTTGGCAAAAGGATTCAAACAAAGGCAATGGATTGACTTTGATGAAACCTTTTACCTGTAGCCCTGTTAAAATCAGTTCGGATTTTGCTTGCGATTGCTGCTTACTACGACTATGAGATCTGGCAATTAGCCAGATGGTTTTCTTTCCAAGGGAAATGAAAACCTAGTGTGTAAGCTGCTGCGAACCATATGTGGTTTAAAGTAAGCTTCTCGAAAGATGGAACATTCGTTTTGATGAGACAATCAAAGAGTTTGATTTTATCAAAAACGTAGATGAACCATGTGTCTACAAAAGGGTTAGTGGGAGCGCGGTAACATTTCTTGTATTGTATTAAAATAGAGTTGACACACATAACAACATAGCAGACCCACTCACAAGGCTACTTTATGAAAGTCACTTTGATCGTCATAAAGACAAGATGGGTATTAGATACCAGAGTGATTGGCTTTAGTACAAGTGGGAGATTGAAAGGAAAATGTCCTAAGTCCAATCATGTATTAGGATTTAGGAATAACTTCCTGTGTAATCTGTTTTGATTTCATTGATATTAATAAAAGACTTGTTTTGTTTTTATTACGGGTAGGGCTGATCATTCGGTCGGTTCGGTCCAAAACCGGACTGAACCGAATAGACCGAATAACCGAATAGTCATTTTTTCTTGGACCGAACCGGACCGAAGTTATATTATGGACTGGACCGAACCGAACTGAAATAATTCGGTTCGGTCCGGTTTTGGACCGAATAGACCGAAATTTTTTTCAAAAATAAAATTGCATTAAAAATTAAATCATAAATTGTAAATTTTAAAATATAATTAAGGTAATGTGATATGTAGAGTTCTAATACTCCATAAATATAATTATAAATTAAAAATTTTGATTATAATTTTTAAGATATATGTAAAATATATAATACAAAATTATAGTATTTATGATTTAGTTTATTCGGTCTATTCGGTCCGGACCAAAATATTTGTGAAAAGAACCGAACCGAACCGAATTTTATTTCGGTCTATTCGGTCCGGACCGAATATACCGAATTTCTAAAAACTTTAGGACCGAACCGAACTGAATTAACATGGTTCGGTTCGGTTTTGCTCAGCCCTAATTACGGGCTTTATCTATTTAAGTGTTTAAATAAGATATACCATAGTTTAGAGTAAAGCTTTTTATGGATTATGATGAGATCATAATAGTGAGACCTAAAAGATGATAACTATAAACTTAAATAGTTCCTGATCATAGGATTACTAACTGGAAATTAATAATCCGCAAAGATCGGTACATACTATGCTTGCTTCATTATGAAGGATGTCTGTTCTCATAGACATTTGTGTGGTGACACTATAGCTAGTATGTAGGTGCTTATTATAGAATAAGTTCACTGAACATGACTCGCCCAGCTGAACAACTGATGGAGTTCACTCACTTGTCAGCAGTTGTTCACATAGTGATAGTTGTACAAGTATCCTTAGACTTGAGGTCATCATAGTCATCTTGTGTACACTGAACTATGCTTTGGTTTAGTTCTTAGTCTCCAGGGAAAATTATTAGGGCTCTTCTGGGTATAGGAATTTGTACACGAAGATAGTGTATGATCAATAAAGGATCTACCCCTTCCAGTGAAGGAAGCGAATGTTCAAGGTTGATCCACTTATGCTAGTTCAGGAATCTCTGGCCAGAGTGAATGAAATTAGAAAGGAGTTTCTAATTTGCATAGAACTAAGTATAGTAAATGGTAAGCAAGTGATTGAATTAGATAGGCTTGACACGAGATCCATGCCTTGTATTTAATCGGGACATTGTAGGGTAGAAGGACTTTATTGTACGGTAACTATTCACTGAATAGGTTCTTGGTATTCTAAGCAGTGAATTCATATTATCCGGATAGTCGCGATATGCTGAGAAGTATCCCTCACGATGTAGAATAAATGTGATTAATTAATTAATAATATTTAATAAATTAGAGAATTTATATAAATAATGATAAAATAGTTTTATTATTATTTATTTCTACTACCGGCTTAATATTGAACCTACAGGGTCACACCATAAAAAGAGAATGATTTAATGGTGGAGGAATTAATTAATAATGGCTAATAATTATTTATTTGTGAAATAAATAATTAATTGGCAAATTTAATAATTGATTAAATGAGATTTAATTGATTATAAATTAATTAAGAAAAGTTCTTAATATTATTAATTAAGGATTTAATTTTTGGAAATTAAATCAAGAGAGAGAATTATTTCTAAAGTGTTTAGAAAAAGGATTAATAATTAAAAAGTGTTTTAATTATTAATGAGAATGATAAATGGGATAATAATAATAATATTTATGGGAAAATTTCAGCTGAAAATTTTGCCTATAAATATACTATTATAGACCCTATTTTTATTCGAACCCCAAAAACCCAAAAAATTTGGAAAACTCAATTCTCTCCACCTCCTTCCTCCTCCTTAACATTGTTTTCTTGGTGGATACCGGTGGAGTGCTTCACACTTGAGGAGCAACTGCTAAGGATCTCTGATCGTTGTCTCCGAATTATTTTAAAGGTTAGATTCGATCCCTACATTTTTACCACGATTTATATGCTTTTATTTGGATTTTGTATGTGTAAAAGTGTTTTGCCATGCCCCCGCTGCGTTTAAAATCCAACAATGATAATGCATGAAAATAAATAACGAAGTCAAAAGAGGAAAGAAATACCCTCAGGACCCAGGTCGCTTAGACCTAAATTTTGCAAATTTTACAAGTTATCAGCTGTTATGTCCTTGATGGCCGCATCTTCGTCTATCCTCAATTTTAAATCCCTCAGAGAACCATTTGACGCTTTTGAAAAAATTGGGCCTAAAAAAAGGGTCCCAACCCTCCTCGGCGTCTAAGTAAACGTTAAAACACTAACTTTTCTAGTCAGGATAAGAGTTAGGGTTAGTACCAGAGACAAAACATGAACGAGCAAGGGACCTATGAACTTGTTAGGTCTCAATATGTTTGTAGAAGGGGGGTTGAATACAAACTATACCGTTTAATCGAATATAATGCGGAATAAAAAAGTGAAATAAAATTCAAGTTAAATAAAACTATTATTAAACTTGAAAGGTGTTACAACAATGGTATCGTTTACAAGGGGTTAATCTCAAATAAATTATTCCAAATCTAGAATAAATTCGACATGAACTTTTTCTATTTTTGAAATAAAAAGATCAAATGCTAAAGGCAATTTGAGATTAAGTTCTAGGGATTTTGATCCGCTAGATAGTTACACAAGAACAAGAGAAGGATTTCTAGTGGTTTGGATTTAACAATAAATACTAGAAATTAATGTCCTGTAATATTGCAGTTGAAGATAATAAGTTCTCTGCTTCCTTTTTGTTTCTGTGTTCTTGAGTTGTTGAATATTCAATGTTGTCTGTTGAAAGATCTGGTTCTGTTTATAAGTAATCAAACAATCCAACTGAATTGTACTGGCAAGACAATCATTTGATCTAGCAAGACAATCGGTGAGACTATTGAATGAACTGGCAAGACTATCGGCAAGACAATCCTTTGAGCTGGAAAGACTATCGGCAAGCCAATCCTTTGAGCTGGAAAGACTTTCGGCAAGACAATCTAAAAGAACTGGAAAGACTTTCGGTATGACAATTCAATTATCATACCAGTTTAAATGTTTGTCGTGCTGAATTAATATTGAATATTAATTCAAAATCAATTTTGAAAATACATAATATTAATTCAGAATTAATTAACCAATTAATTCAATTAATCAATAAATTAATCTTTGCAGATATAATTTATTTTCTTAATTAAATTATATGGCTTAATTAATTAATAGAGAATTAATACTATTCTTGAACAACAACCACTCTTCTGACAATCTTCTGAAAATCACTGAAAATTATTAATCAATTCCACCACTTCAATGTTGATACTCGATGTACTGTCTGGTTCATGAATGACTGACTTCTGTGATGTTTCTTCATGTCTTGATTTTAATAACTTGATTTTCTTCAGAATAAATCCCTGTAATTAATTGATACCCTAACAAGATCTCTGTCACTTGATTAAATCCACAATCTTGATTTATATTACTGAGGCTTGATCAATTTCTTGAGCTTCTTCCAGTGAATTAATTCCTCAAGTCTGTAGATGAACAATGTTCCTTAATCCTTTGACATATGTTATTTTGAGAGATCTCTTTAACGATAGAACCACTATTTACTTGTTACATTCTTATTTGAATTGAGTTAAATCCTCGAATAAACAAATAGGCTATGACATATGCCTTTCAATCTCCCCCTATTTGTTTGTTAGAGAATAACAACAAATACCTAGAGGATAACTCAACTAACAAATAAGAAAAAGATATAAAAAGTAATGCAAAGTAAATAGCAGAAAAGTTATGGATTATATTTAACATTTTCCAGATTCCAAAAGAAATTTACAAGTGAATACAAGATAGATGTTCCTCTAGACTGAACATATGACTACATTTGTCTAACTTGATTCATAAATCTCTAAGCATATTACATTAAGTTTTGAGCTAATTGAATTCAGTTGTCTTCCCTTCCGAATTCACCTTCTTCCAAATCTTGAAGCAACTCCTTGTCAAAGACACGATCCCTTTCTGAAGTAAAACTGTCTGGTCTAACTGGTTGAACTCCAACTGACTTTAGCTTATTCTTCAACTGATTGTACCTTTTAATGTTCTTTTCACAGTAAGCTTGAATCAGATCAGCAGCTTTAGATTTCAACTCAGATGAGTATCCAACAGTTTTTAAGTGATGTTCCATCCAAACAAGATGCTTAGCAGAGTAGTCTTTAAGAGATTGTGAATCGAGCTGGCAGATTTGAAGACAGTCCGACTTAAAGAATCTTACTTGAAAGGGCAAGTTGACCACTTGAGGACTATCCCTATTAGCAAACTCTTTTAGCCTTTCACGAAGGACTTCATTCAATTATGAGCTTCTTTTGACTTTGTTGAGAAGAACCCAAATCTCTGATAAAGAACGATTCTCAAACAGATAAAGTGATACCTTGAAAGATCCTTCACTCTGACAATAAACAAATATGCTCATTTCATTTAGTGATCTGTCAAAAGCAGTTGAGATCCTTGAGATTTCAGTCTTGATAGCATTCATGTATACGTCATTGTTTGGATTAGAAATTTCCAGCATGTCGAGAAGATGAAGAAACTCCCTATCATTGTTTGTACTCAGTTGAGCTATATCAAGAACTCTTATTGCTTCATCCCATTTAACACCAATCTTCAGCTTGACATCTCTTCTCCTTTCTTTAGATTTAATGTCATGAAGACGTTGCTTTTGAAGAGTTTCTGTTCTTTGGATGTCTTTCCTCATGTCAATGATCTGAGATATCTTTTTAAGTTCAGCTTCTTTTCTCTTCAACTCTGACTGCTGCTGCTGGAACTCTTTCTCAAAAACAGGATCCACTTGAGTTTCTCTTCCCATTCTTCAAAATTACTCTCCTCCTCTGCTTCAAAGATACCAGCTTTATCTTCCAAGACTGGTTCAGTGGGAACATCAAGAATATCAAAGTCATCTTGTTCTCCACTATAGTAGACATCATCAGCCTTCCTTGTCTCTCCAGCAGAAGAATCTTTTTCTTTACCTTTTGCACTTCTTCCCTGCTTCTCCCCCTTAGTTGAGGAATCCTCTACAGATTTTCCTTTAGACCCTCCATGACCTCCATTACCTCCATAGTCTGAGCCTCCACCAGACGGCCCTTCAAAGAAAGTCCTTTGCTCTTCATTAGGGCAGTGAGAATTTTTTATCATGAAATACAAGTATTTCATCCCTTCATTGAGATGTTCCATGCCCTTTTCTATCTTCACGAATCTGGAAGAGTCCAGTGAATGATTCATTTCAACCAGGTCTTCAAGAGAATTCATTCGAGTATGGAGAGAGCAGAAGTTTGCAATATCGTCGGCTGATAAAGTTGGAGATTCCTAAATGGAATTAAGCTTTGGTATCACAGTGGTCTTCAAATCTGAGATATCATTCCTGATGAATGCCAGCTGATTGTTGACAGAGGTGGAAGAAGAAGACCGTTTAACCACTTGTGCTTTGAATGTTTGAGCCTCAGCCTGACTTTTAGCAAGTTGTTCTTTCAGAGTAGCAATCTGAGCTAACAGGTTTTCAGTGTTTGTGTCTGTGTGTGCGCTCTCCTGAATATCTCTTGTGTTTGGTTCACTCAACTCACATGCTTGTGTTTCTCTCAATATAATTGCTCGTGAGGAGCCATCCTGTTGCTGGTCTTCTGTACCTACAATTAAAATCACCCTAGCCTCTTCAAGAGAGGTCAGTGGTGGTGCATTGGGAATTCGCGAGTCCCGATCCTCAATCAAATCTATCTTTTCACATGAAATAGATGTCTGAATTGCTTCAGGGATAGATTGACCGAGTTTCCCTCCACTTTCTCCAGATAAACCTGCGAGTGGAGAATCCCGTGAGGGAGCCAGAGGTGTTGGATCTGGGAGGGGAGAAAATGACTCTATTAGAGGTGGCTGAGAGTCAGATTTTCCCTCTGAAGCATGTGACTGCTCTTCTGCCGTAACTATGGCAGGCACTGTAACCGACTCAATATGCACTCCTCTCTCTGTGTCCTGAGTATCATCTATTGGTATGTAAGCTTCCATTGTGAGTAATGGAAGTGTGCTTGACTCAGTACAAGATGCCATGGCCCTATGGCGAATTTCAATAGATTCATCATGTTGAGAGAATGTCTCTAGTAACTGTTCATTGGCCATTTCAAAGTCCATGTCATGTTGGGAGGACAAGGATGGGCTTTCAGATGCCTCAGTAAATGTTCTTCTTTTCTTGGGAGGAGGCAGAGCTTAGGGTTCATTCACATCCAAAAGCACACAACTTCCTACTAACCTTCTCGGTAACATTTTTGACAGTGGGGGAGAGTTTGAGATAGGTTGTGACTCTATGTTTGGCTCTATGACCAGGGATTGAAGCTGTGGTTCTACAACTTCTTGGTCAGCCCTATCAACCACTGGGGGTCTTTCAATAGAAGTAGGAATAGTTTGAGAGTGAGGAATTATTACCTGCAGAGGAAGAGCATCAGATGTTTGTGCTTGGGTGGCTTGAATCACTGGAGGTTGAGCTTGTTATTCATGATTGGGAAGATTAAAAATTGGTAAAGGAATGAAAGTGGCCATGAAAGCAGATACAAGTACTGGAACTTGCATGAATTTGAAGGTAGTGTATTGGCGTGTGTAGATCTTTTTGCTTACCGGAGGGGGTTCAGCTACAGATGAGTTAGCAAAAAGAGCCTTATGCTCAGGTGAGAGAAGATGTTCTGCTATAAGCATAAGAAAACGAGCGTAGTAGCACGAAACCCTACGATTCGTAGAATGATCACGCAAAGCTGTAGTGAGACGTCTCAGAAGAATGGGTAAAAGTAGTTTGCCAAAATTGATCCTTTGAAAAACTGTGTGTTTAATAACTGTGTGTTTGCCACAGTGAATGAAAAAGATTTAGAATCAGCAGCCACAGTAGAGGTTGTGCAAATCAGTCTAAGCAGATCGATATTTAATAGCACATTTGATTTAATAGCAGAGCTAACAATCGAATGGTCATTTAAAAATCTAATCTACGGCTTAAATTTTTCCACATCACACTTTTCTGGATTAAAATAACCAACATGATTATGCGAGACAATTTGGAAATTGAGAGTCATTTAAAAAGGTTCAATAAAACACGCACTTTTAGAATTTTAAGAATGAAATTAAGAAAATTTGAATTAAAAATTAATTAATAATTCGAATTAATTCAATTAAATCCAAAAAATTTAAAAAAATTGTGTCTTGTTGATTTTTAGTCCCACAAACACACTGAAATAACAAAGGAAGCAAACACTAAACACAATACCCGAAAAAAAACTGAATTGGGTTTTAGAACATAAAAACAAAGTGAAAAAGAAACACCCAATTGCAATTGACAGATCTGGAAAAAAAATAATAAGGAGAAAAAAAATGGGCAGCACTTCTGTATGTATACACACGTATGTATATGTAACAGGAGTGAAGTGTGCTGAGTAAAAACTCGAGCAAGGAAGAAATAATAATGGCGGTTGATTTGTTTGAACAGAAGAGAGAGAGACAGTGGTTTGAAGAAAGAAAAAAAACAGGAGAGATATAAAAACAAAATAAGACTTAACAAAACAACAAAAGATTAAGTAGTATAACTGGTATGATAATCCGGGATTGTCATACCGATTGTCATACCGATAGTTATACTGGGCAAAACTAGGAATATAGAACAAATAAACCAGAAAGACAATCGGATTGTCATACCGATTGTCATTCTAGTACAAAAAATAAATAGAGAAAAATATAATATAAGTTTTATAACTGGTATGACAATTGATTGTCATACCGATTGTCATGCCAGTATAAAACTGTACTGAATAATTAAAATAAACACAGTTACACTGAAATGACTTTCAGCAAGATAATTGCAAAAGTCTTGCCGATTGTCATTGCAGTTATAAAACAAATATAAACAGAATTTACAAGTATAGAAAATATTTACAAAGTTAAACTATTCAGAAATAATTATATTTTAGTCCAAAAATAGATTTCTGTTGAATTTTAGCAAATAAAATTCATAGAAAAATATTTTTTAGAGAAAATAAAATATTCTGAGATATTAAAATTAACAAGTTGAATAAATAAATAAGATAAGATAATAAAAATTACATAGGAATAAGCAAGAAAAATGGTAAATATGATAAAATAAATTTGCAAATGAATTTTTCATCCATGAAAAATTCATTTGTAAATTCATTCAAGAACAGATCTCAGATATTAACTAGTTTAATCACTAAAGCTATTCAACATACCCAATTTACCAACTAATCTGGTAAATGTGGATTCATCAAGTGGTTTAGTGAAAATATCTGCTATTTGTTCTTCTGTTGGAACAAAAAATAGTTCAACAGTACCATTCATGACGTGCTCTCTAATAAAATGATACCTGATGTCAATGTGCTTGGTCCTTGTGTGCTGCACAGGGTTGTTGGTGATGGCTATTGCACTTGTATTGTCACATAGAATAGGGATTTTGTTCAATACAGAGCCATAGTCCCGTAGCTGGTTCCTAATCCACAAGATCTGAGCACAGCAGCTTCCAACAGCAATATATTCAGCCTCGGCCGTTGAGTTGGAAACTGTTTGTTATTTCTTGCTATACCATGAGACTAGCCTGCTACCTTTGTAGCTTGTGACATCTACCTTAATGGAGTTTTCACATGGTCCAAGCTTGACAGCTGTAGATGACGGAGTCCTTGCTGATGCAGAATCCTCTAGATTGTACTTTTTGAGGAGTTCCTCGAGATACTTGGATTGACAAATAAATATTCCATCTAACCTTTGATTTACTTGTAATCCAAGAAAGAACTTCAGCTCTCCCATTATGCTCATTTCAAATTTGGTGTGCATTAACTTAGCAAATCTCGTACAAAGACTATCATTAGTAGACCCAAATATTATATCATCCACATAGACTTGGACTAATAAAGTATCATTCTTATGCTTTTTAGAAAAGAGAGTTTTGTCTATGACACCTCTAGTAAAGCCATTTTCAATTAGAAATTCAGAAAGAGTGTCATACCATTTTTTCGGAGACTGTTTGAGACCATAGATAGCCTTGAAAAGAAAGTAGACAAAATCCAAATGATCTGGATCTTCAAAACCGGGAGGTTGCTCTACATATACCTCTTTATCCAACCTTCCATTCAGAAAGGCACTCTTGACATCCATTTGATAAACTTTAAAGTTCGAGAATGCTGCGAATGCCAGAAATATCCTGATGGCCTCAAGTCTAGCCACTGGAGTATAGGTTTCATCATAATCAATGCCTTCAGCTTAAGAATACCCTTTAGCTACCAGTCTTGCTTTGTTTCTTGTAACCACACCATCTTCATCTAGTTTATTCCTGAATACCCACCGAGTACTAACAGCTTTCTTGTGTGTAGGTCTAGGTACCAGTTTTCAGACTTGTTGATGTTCAAACTGATTGAGTTCATCTTACATAGCAATCACCCAATCTGGATCAGTCAATGCTTCTTCAATCTTCTTTGGTTCCATCTCAGAAAGAAATCCTGGCAACAGACATTCATTTTGAGTAGCACGTCTAGTTCTGACTCCAACATCTGGATCACCAATAATCAACTCAAAAGGATGAGCTTTATTCCAGACAGTCTGTCTTGGAAGATTTGATCTTGATGATTCGCCTTGAAATATATTGGGATGTTGTGTCCTACTAGTTGATCCTTCAGCATCTCCCCCTGAGTTGTTGCCAGGTTGACTTGATGATTCTTCGTCAGTAGCAGTGGTATCTTCATTGTTGCCAA
The DNA here is from genome assembly GCF_009905375.1 of Apium graveolens. Lineage (NCBI taxonomy): Eukaryota > Viridiplantae > Streptophyta > Magnoliopsida > Apiales > Apiaceae > Apium > Apium graveolens. Next base: position 23,927,638 of record NC_133655.1, on the reverse strand, counting down.
TGTTTCCATCACCATTACCTTGAGTATTATCATGATTAATAGGTTCTTCACCAGCAACAACCTCAGGTTCTTGATCATTTTCTGATTCTGAATCTGACATATTATCAAACTTCAGTTTCTCAGAAGGATCTCCAGTTTGGATACTAGGGAGTTTAGTGTCATCAAATGTAACATTGACACTCTTAGTTACTTTGTGTTGATCAATGACATACACCCTGTATGATCTTCTTCCATAACCAACAAAAATACCCTCATATGCCTTTGCCTCGAATTTACCACGACGATCATCTCCATCCTTGAGCACGAAGCATCTGACACCAAATACATGAAAGTATTTGATAGAAGGTTTCTGTTCATTCATAATCTCATAAGGAGTCTTTATGAGGTCCTTGTTGATTAGAGTTCGATTCTGAGTATAACATGCAGTATTGACAGCTTCAGCCCAAAAGTACATTGAAAGACCTGATTCACTCAACATAGTTCTTGCAGCTTCAATCAATGTACATTCTTCCTTTCTACCACTCCATTCTGCTGAGGGGTTCTAGGAGCTGAATATTGTCTGGTAATCCCTTTATCTGTATAAAATCCATTGAGAAGTGAATTCTTGAATTCTGTTCCATTATCTGACCTTATTGCTCTAACAGGGACATTAGAATCTAACTCGATCAACTTGATATGATCAATCACAACTTATGGTGTTTCATCCTTAGAGTGAAGGAATAAAACCCACGTATACTTGGAATAGTCATCAACTATCACAAGACAGTAACACTTCTTTGACATCGAAAGAACATTAACTGGTCCAAATATATTCATGTGCAATAATTGAAGAATACCAGTTATGGAGGATGTGTCAGTGCCTTTGTGACTTGCTTTCTTTGACTTTCCTTTCTGGCATGCCTCACACAGTCCTTTTGGGGAGAATTCCAGTTGAGGCAGACCTCTGACCAATTCTCTCTTAACAAGAGAATTCATTGCTTTGAAATTGAGATGGGAAAGTCTCTTGTGCCATAGCCAGCTCTCATTTGACGATGCCTTTGCATAGAAACAATTGACTTCAGGACTGCTTCCAGAGTTCATGTCAGCTACGAACAGATTTCCTTTCCGGATTCCCATCAAGGAGGGTTTTTCACTTTTCTTGTGCAGGATCTGACACTTTAGCTTGTCGAATAAAATATAGTAGCCCTTGTCACAGAACTGACTGATATTAAGCAGATTGTGTTCAGGTCCTTGCACAATATACACATTTTCAATGATAACATTTCCAGCTTGCAAACAGCCATATCCCTCAGTTAAACCTTTGTTGTTATCTCCAAAGGTAACCACTGGGCCAGCTTTCTCAACCACATTTGATAACAGGGCTCTATCTCCGGTCATATGTCTTGACGATCCGCTGTCAAGAATCCACACTACTGGTTCCACCTGTTTAATGCCCTGCAATACAAATGGATTAGACCTTCTTCGGAACCCAAACTTGGTTGGGTCCGGCATACTTGTAGAATTGGCCTTTATCAGGCAAAACAACATTCTTAACATTTATGTTCTCAACTTTCTCAACGACTGGACATTTGACCTTGTAAACAGCCTTGACAAATTTCTGTTTAGGCTTAGGCACAAATTTCTCCTTTCTAGCTTTAGGAGGACTAGCAGTCTTAGACCTATTATGCTTCCTATTATTCACATCCTGATGAGGAGTAGTCTTATCACTAGAAACGTGCTTACCATTAAAATAAGCAAACATCAAATTAAAAGCACAAGACATGCAATTAGGAACACCACATACTTTATGAGAGGAATTAGCAACAGGCAAATTATGCATGGTAGATATGGCATTTTTATTATCCAACTCAGGTGTGTCTGAGTTAGTCTTAGTTGCTTTCACAACTTTGACTGGAACTTTCGACACACTTGACTTGGAAACAATCTTCTCATTAGCAAGATCTTCAGCACGTATTTCTTCTTGAATAATAAAGGAGGTCTCATCAAATGGTTCAGCAATAGATTCTTTATAGAGGGGTTTATCAACACCCTTAAGCACATGTGGTACTTCCCTACCTTTAGCACAAACATGAGGAGGGGAGTTTATGCCTAATTCTCCAATAGCAACATTATAATCATAACCTACTCCAGATGTTTGATTAATAGCTTGCTTATTGTAGAACTCTTTAGCCTTAGAGCAAGAATTAAAGTAAGCTTTAACTTTAGTCTCAAGTCCGGTGATCTTGTTTTTGAGAATAGTTTCGAGTTGTCTATAACAGTCAACTCTATTCTCTAGAAAAGATACTTGTTCTTTTAATTTGTCTTGATTAATGTGCACAAGTCTTAATTCATTGACCTCTTTCTCAAGGTCTTTGATTTGTTGAGTTAACATTTCATTATCACGACGAGCACAATCTAACGAGCCTCCTAGATGATAAACTAATTCAGCATGAAGTGTTTCCATCAATAGCCATAAGAGCAAGATTCCCAACTTCTTCATCTTCACTGTCTGTATCATCCCAACTCCTTCCCTTTGCCAGGTAAGCCCTTTCATATTTACTCTTCTGATTAGAATCATAAGAGTTCTTCCTTACTTGCTTTGGCTTCCTGCATTCTGTGGCAAAGTGTCCCAACTCATTGCAGTTAAAGCATCGAATAGTGCTCCGATCAACCATCCCTGTTTTGTATCCATCACTGCTGGTGTTAGAGGATGAAGATCCACCTTTCTGGAATCTGTTGTAGTTGGACTTGTACTTGAACTTGGGATTCCTCTGGAATCTGACATTGGAGAATCTCTTGACAATCAGTGCCATTGACTCATCTTCCAATTGCTCCAGTTCTTCCAAGGAGTAAAACTCATCTCCTGATTGATTTGTAGTAGGAGGATCAAATTCTGCTACTATCATATTTTCCTCAGCCTTGGAAGACTGTACCATTCTCTCTGACTGTTGAGATTGTTGTTGTTGTTGTTGTTGTTGTTGTTGTTGTTGTTCCGCTACTAGAGCAGTAGACGTGCTGACCACTCTACCTTTCCCGTAGACTTCCTTCTGCTGAATCTGCTCCAACTCATAGGTTTTTAGCACACCATAGAGTCTTTCCAAAGAAATCTTATTCAGATCTCTCGCTTCTCTTATGGCAGTGATTCTATGTTCAAGATGAGTTGGCAGTGTTAAAAGGAACTTTTTGTTGACCTCCCTGATTGAATAATATTTTCCATTTATGTTCAGGTTGTTGATCAATGCATTGTACCTCTCAAACACTTCAGTGATTCCTTCTCCTGAATTGGATTTAAAATGTTCATACTCAGAGGTTAGGATCTCTAACTTGTTCTCCCAAACTTCCTCTGTGCCTTCATTAATCACCTCAATAGTTTCCCAGATGTGTTTGGAATTTTTACAGTTCATCATATGTCTGTTCATCAAGGGATCAAAGGAATCAACTAAAATTAATTGAAGGCTGGCATCCAAGGAGGCTTCTTCTTTTTCAGCAGGAGAAAAATCCTCAGGATCTTTTACATAGGTTCTAGCTTTGGTAATTACAACATCATCTTCTATAACCTCTTGTTCAATAACCATCGGAATTTTTGGACCCTTCTTTAACACGTCCAGATATTTGGGATTTGCAACTTGTAAAAACAAGAGCATCTTCTTCTTCCACATAATATAATTTTCTTTATCAAACAGTGGAATTTTAACGGTTCCAACTTTTTGTGTAGTCATTATGAATTTTTGAGTAAATAAAAATTCAAGGAGTGGAAGAATCACAAAAGTCAAGGATCTTGATTTGTTCGTTAATCAGAAGGCTCTGATACCAATTGTTAGGTCCCAATATGTTTGTAGAAGGGGGGTTGAATACAAACTATACCGTTTAATCGAATATAATGCGAAATAAAAATGTGAAACAAAATTCAAGTTAAATAAAACTATTATTAAACTTGAAAGGTGTTACAACAACGGTATCGTTTACAAGGGATTAATCTCAAATAAATTATTCCAAATCTAGAATAAATTCGACATGAAATTTTTCTATTTTTGAAATAAAAAGATCAAATGCTAAAGGCAATTTGAGATTAAGTTCTAGGGATTTTGATCCGCTAGATAGTTACACAAGAACAAGAGAAGGAGTTCTAGTGGTTTGGATTTAACAATAAATACTAGAAATTAATATCCTGTAATATTGCAGTTGAAGATAATAAGTTTTCTGCTTCCTTTTTGTTTCTGTGTTCTTGAGTTGTTGAATATTCAATGTTGTCTGTTGAAAGATCTGGTTATGTTTATAAGTAATCAAACAATCCAATTGAATTGTACTGGCAAGACAATCATTTGATCTAGCAAGACAATCGGTGAGACTATTGAATGAACTGGCAAGACTATCGGCAAGACAATCCTTTGAGCTGGAAAGACTATCGGCAAGACAATCCTTTGAGCTGGAAAGACTTTCGGCAAGACAATCTAAAAGAACTGGAAAGACTTTCGGTATGACAATCCAATTGTCATACCAGTTCAAATGTTTGTCTTGCTGAATTAATATTGAATATTAATTCAAAATCAATTTTGAAAATACATAATATTAATTCAGAATTAATTAACCAATTAATTCAATTAATCTATAAATTAATCTTTGCAGATATATTTTAATTTTCTTAATTAAATTATATGACTTAATTAATTAATAGAGAATTAATACTATTCTAGAACAGCAACCACTCTTCTGACAATCTTCTGAAAATCACTGAAAATTATGAATCAATTCCACCACTTCAATGTTGACACTCGATGTACTATCTGGTTCATGAATGACTAACTTCTGTGATGTTTCTTCATGTCTTGATTTTAATAACTTGATTTTCTTCATAATAAATCCCTGTAATTAATTGATACCCTGACAAGATCTCTGTCACTTGATTAAATCCACAATCTTGATTTATATTATTGAGGCTTGATCAATTTCTTGAGCTTCTTCCAGTGAATTAATTCCTCGAGTCTGTAGATGAACAATGTTCCTTAATCCTTTGACATATGTTATTTTGAGAGATCTCTTTGACGATAGAACCACTATTTACTTGTTACATTCTTATTTGAATTGAGTTAAATCCTCGAATAAATAAATAGGCTATGGCATATGCCTTTCAATCTCCCCCTATTTGTTTGTTAGAGAATAACAACAAATACCTAGAGGATAACTCAACTAACAAATAAGAAAAAGATATAAAAAGTAATGCAAAGTAAATAGCAGAAAAGTTCTGGATTATATTTAACATTTTCCAGATTCCAAAAGAAATTTACAAGTGAATACAAGATAGATGTTCCTCTAGACTGAACATATGACTACATTTGCCTATCTTGATTCATAAAGCTCTAAGCATATTACATTAAGTTTTGAGCTAATTGAATTCAGTTGTCTTCCCTTCCGAATTCACCTTCTTCCAAATCTTGAAGCAACTCCTTGTCAAAGACACGATCCCTTTCCGAAGTGAAACTGTCTGGTCTAACTGGTTGAACTCCAACTGACTTTAGCTTATTCTTCAACTGATTGTACCTTTTAATGTTCTTTTCACAAGAAGCTTGAATCAGATCAGCAGCTTTAGATTTCAACTCAGATGAGTATCCAGCAGTTCTTAAGTGATGTTCCATCCAGACAAGATGCTTAGCAGAGTAGTCTTTAAGAGATTGTGAATCGAGCTGGCAGATTTGAAGACAGTCCGACTTAAAGAATCTTACTTGAAAGGGCAAGTTGACCACTTGAGGACTAGCCCTATTAGCAAACTCTTTTAGCCTTTCACGAAGGACTTCATTCAATTATGAGCTTCTTTTGACTTTGTTGAGAAGAACCCAAATCTCTGATAAAGAACGATTCTCAAACAGATAAAGTGATACCTTGAAAGATCCTTCACTCTGACAATAAACAAATATGCTCATTTTATTTAGTGATCTATCAAAAGCAGCTGAGATCCTTGAGATTTCAGTCTTGATAGCATTCATGTATACGTAAAATTTCCAGCCTGTCGAGAAGATGAAGAAACTCCCTATCATTGTTTGTACTCAGTTGAGGTATATCAAGAACTCTTCTTGCTTCATCCCATTTAACACAAATCTTCAGCTTGACATCTCTTCTCCTTTCTTTAGATTTAATGTCATGAAGACGTTGCTTTTGAAGAGTTTCTGTTCTTTAGATGTCTTTCCTCATGTCAATGATCTGAGATATCTTTTTAAGTTCAGCTTCTTTTCTCTTCAACTCTGACTGCTGCTGCTGGAACTCTTTCTCAAAAATAGGATCCACTTGAGCTTCCTCTTCCCATTCTTCAAAATTACTCTCCTCCTCTGCTTCAAAGATACCAGCTTTATCTTCCACGACTGGTTCAGTGGGAACATCAAGAATATCAAAGTCATCTTGTTCTCCACTATAGTAGACATCATCAGCCTTCCTTGTCTCTCCAGCAGAAGAATCTTTTTCTTTACCTTTTGCACTTCTTCCCTGCTTCTCCCCCTTAGTTGAGGAATCCTCTACAGATTTTCCTTTAGACCCTCCATGACCTCCATTACCTCCATAGTCTGAGCCTCCACCAGACGGCCCTTCAAAGAAAGTCCTTTGCTCTTCATTAGGGCAGTGAGAATTTTTTATCATGAAATACAAGTGTTTCATCCCTTCATTGAGATGTTCCATGCCCTTTTCTATCTTCACGAATCTGGAAGAGTCCAGTGAATGATTCATTTCAACCAGGTCTTCAAGAGAATTCATTCGAGTATGGAGAGAGCAGAAGTTTGCAATATCGTCGGCTGATAAAGTTGGAGATTCCTAAATGGAATTAAGCTTTGGTATCACAGTGGTCTTCAAATCTGAGATATCATTCCTGATGAATGCCAGCTGATTGTTGACAGAGGTGGAAGAAGAAGACCGTTTAACCACTTGTGCTTTGAATGTTTGAGCCTCAGCCTGACTTTTAGCAAGTTGTTCTTTCAGAGTAGCAATCTGAGCTAACAGGTTTTCAGTGTTTGTGTCTGTGTGTGCGCTCTCCTGAATATCTCTTGTGTTTGGTTCACTCAACTCACGTGCTTGTGTTTCTCTCAATATAATTGCTCGTGAGGAGCCATCCTGTTGCTGGTCTTCTGTACCTACAATTAAAATCACCCTAGCCTCTTCAAGAGAGGTCAGTGGTGGTGCATTGGGAATTCGCGAGTCCCGATCCTCAATCAAATCTATCTTTTCACATGAAATAGATGTCTGAATTGCTTCAGGGATAGATTGACCGAGTTGCCCTCCACTTTCTCCAGATAAACCTGCGAGTGGAGAATCCCGTGAGGGAGCCAGAGGTGTTGGATCTGGGAGGGGAGAAAATGACTCTATTAGAGGTGGCTGAGAGTCAGATTTTCCCTCTGAAGCATGTGACTGCTCTTCTGCCGTAAATATGGCAGGCACTGTAACCGACTCAATATGCACTCCTCTCTCTGTGTCCTGAGTATCATCTATTGGTATGTAAGCTTCCATTGTGAGTAATGGAAGTGTGCTTGACTCAGTACAAGATGCCATGGCCCTATGGCGAATTTCAATAGATTCATCATGTTGAGAGAATGTCTCTAGTAACTGTTCATTGGCCATTTCAAAGTCCATGTCATGTTGGGAGGACAAGGATGGGCTTTCAGATGCCTCAGTAAATGTTCTTCTTTTCTTGGGAGGAGGCAGAGCTGAGGGTTCATTCACATCCAAAAGCACACAACTTCCTACTAACCTTCTCGGTAACATTTTTGACAGTGGGGGAGAGTTTGAGATAGGTTGTGACTCTATGTTTTGCTCTATGACCAGGGATTGAAGCTGTGGTTCTACAACTTCTTGGTCAGCCCTATCAACCACTGGGGGTCTTTCAATAGAAGTAGGAATAGTTTGAGAGTGAGGAATTATTACCTGCAGAGGAAGAGCATCAGATGTTTGTGCTTGGGTGGCTTGAATCACTGGAGGTTGAGCTTGCTATTCATGATTGGGAAGATTAAAAATTGGTAAAGGAATGAAAGTGGCCATGAAAGCAGATACAAGTACTGGAACTTGCATGAATTTGAAGGTAGTGTATTGGCGTGTGTAGATCTTTTTGCTTACCGGAGGGGGTTCAGCTACAGATGAGTTAGCAAAAAGAGCCTTATGCTCAGGTGAGAGAAGATGTTCTGCTATAAGCATAAGAAAACGAGCGTAGTAGCACGAAACCCTACGATTCGTAGAATGATCACGCAAAGCTGTAGTGAGACGTCTCAGAAGAATGGGTAAAAGTAGTTTGCCAAAATTGATCCTTTGAAAAACTGTGTGTTTAATAACTGTGTGTTTGCCACAGTGAATGAAAAAGATTTAGAATCAGCAGCCACAGTAGAGGTTGTGCAAATCAGTCTAAGCATATCGATATTTAATAGCACATTTAATTTAATAGCAGAGCTAACAATCGAATGGTCATTTAAAAATCTAATCTACGGCTTAAATTTTTCCACATCACACTTTTCTGGATTAAAATAACCAACATGATTATGCGAGACAATTTAGAAATTGAGAGCCATTTAAAAAGGTTCAATAAAACACGCACTTTTAGAATTTTAAGAATGAAATTAAGAAAATTTGAATTAAAAATTAATTAATAATTCGAATTAATTCAATTAAATCCAAAAAATTTAAAAAAATTGTGTCTTGTTGATTTTTAGTCCCACATACACACTGAAATAACAAAGGAAGCAAACACTAAACACAATACCCGAAAAAAAACTGAATTGGGTTTTAGAACATAAAAACAAAGTGAAAAAGAAACACCCAATTGCAATTGACAGATCTGGAAAAAAAATAATAAGGAGAAAAAAAATGGGCAGCACTTCTGTATGTATACACACGTATGTATATGTAACAGGAGTGAAGTGTGCTGAAGTTCAGCTTCTTTTCTCTTCAACTCTGACTGCTGCTGCTGGAACTCTTTCTCAAAAACAGGATCCACTTGAGTTTCTCTTCCCATTCTTCAAAATTACTCTCCTCCTCTGCTTCAAAGATACCAGCTTTATCTTCCAAGACTGGTTCAGTGGGAACATCAAGAATATCAAAGTCATCTTGTTCTCCACTATAGTAGACATCATCAGCCTTCCTTGTCTCTCCAGCAGAAGAATCTTTTTCTTTACCTTTTGCACTTCTTCCCTGCTTCTCCCCCTTAGTTGAGGAATCCTCTACAGATTTTCCTTTAGACCCTCCATGACCTCCATTACCTCCAGAGCATGAGCCTCCACCAGACGGCCCTTCAAAGAAAGTCCTTTGCTCTTCATTAGGACAGTGAGAATTTTTTATCATGAAATACAAGTGTTTCATCCCTTCATTGAGATGTTCCATGCCCTTTTCTATCTTCACAAATCTGGAAGAGTCCAGTGAATGATTCATTTCAACCAGGTCTTCAAGAGAATTCATTCGAGTATGGAGAGAGCAGAAGTTTGCAATATCGTCGGCTGATAAAGTTGGAGATTCCTGAATGGAATTATGCTTTGGTATCACAGTGGTCTTCAAATCTGAGATATCATTCCTGATGAATGCCAGCTGATTGTTGACAGAGGTGGAAGAAGAAGACCGTTTAACCACTTGTGCTTTGAATGTTTGCAAGATTGGGCCATATAACAATGAATAAAATGTGAAGAATTGGGCGTGAGTTGAGTTGGACAGACACAGTCTTCAGCTAAAATATGTAAAATAAAAGGATGTGGGGGAAGACGAAAGATAGCATAAAAAGTTTCTTTATACACATAAATGGCCCCAGGTTTTGGGAAACAAGCCCTGTCATTTGGGCCTGGGGCCTCAGCCCTGTAAGGAGCAGAAATCCCAAATAAACGAGCTATAGTACCTACTCTATCAGAATCATATCTAGAAGGAGAGTTATATACATGTAAATGGAGCATGTTTGTAACGACTGGGAACTTTAGGTTTATATTATATCATGATTATAATAAAATATGTGAATTAATGTGTCATTTATGTGTGATTATCTGATAAACCCTAACTGTTACGTGATACGTGTATCCCATGTCATTTCTGTATTTTTAAGGTATTTTTCAGATATTTTATTATGCATTTATAGGTTTTATTTCAAACGTTTTACGACCCAAACGATGATTTTAAAGCCAGTATTTCAAATAAAATAATGGGCCTTATTTTTCATCAAATGGCTTTTACAATCGCCTTGTTCTGAACATCTAGATAATTTATAAATTTTCTTGTTTTGCGAAAAATGATTTTTCCGGGCCCCATTGGGTGTCAAAAACCCCACAAAAATCACATTTTTATTTTTATAAAATTATAGGACTTTCATTTATATTATTTCTTTGCATTTTTGCATTATTCACAATTTTTGGGAATTTTTGGCATATATATTGCATATATAAAATATTTATAAATTAAATTTTAATACTCAAAAATTTTAAAAATTAGGGCCCAATATTTTTATTTAATGTATAATTAGCCCCTTAATTTTAATTAGGAGCATTATTTTTACTACTATAAATAGCCTAATTTTTATTTAATTAATTATAATTAATCATTAAAATCTGCAAAATTACCAAAAATTCTCAGAAATCGGGTCGGGAAGAACAGGTTCGGGTCGAAGAATCAAGTCGTGATTTCTCACTGATTACAACATCAAATCGTGTGATTCAAGTACTCAAATCGAAGGTTTTGATCCGTTCTTTCTGTTTCTTGCATCAATTTCACGTTTCATTGCATCGTTTTTTTTTTGATTTCTAGGGTTTATGTTCGAATTAGGGCTTTTTGATTCTGGGGTTATTTTGATGTTTTGATGATTGATATAGCTTTGTTAGATGATTTACAGTCGATTCATGGTGTTTAATTGAACAAACTATGCCTGGATAGTGATTCGCGATTTCTAGGGTTTATGTCAGATTTTCAAAATACAACTCGATGATTTCTGTGAATCTGTGGTTCCTGAAAGGTTAGGGTTATGATTGTATATGTTCTTAGCTTTGATTTGCACTATTAAACGTTCAATTTCATGTACGATTCTACAAATTCGATTTTTGGTAGGAGTTTATGTCGATTTCGCCGGAGAAGTTGATTCAGGAGTTATTCTGTGATGTTTTGGCCGTGGTTGGATTGCTGTGTTGATTTGCAATGAAAAGCACTCAAAAACAGCACCAAACGGTGTTGATTTGGGGCTGATCGGAGCTTGGCCGGACTCCGGGAACTCACCGGAATCTGGAAAAATTTCGGCGTGTTCTTGGTGACCCGGAATCCAACCCGTTTGACCCGTTCAGATTACCCGGTTTTGATCTGAATTGTCAGATGTTTGATTTCTGACATCTGTTTCTGGATTTTTAATTTTATTTTATTTTTACTAATTTTAAAAATCAGATTTATTTATTTTATAAATTGATTAATTAATTATTTAATTAATTGATTTATATTATAAATAATTCTGCATTATTTTCTAAAAATCAGATTGAATTATTTTCTTAATTATGTATTATTTATTTATTACTTATTAATTATTTAAAAGTGATTAATTATTTTGATAATTAATCAAATAATTTTCAATAAATCATAATAAATTCATTTTAATTTCAAAAATTATAGAAAAATTATTTTTAATTCTGATTTTCTTAAATAATGATTTAAAAATTATTTTTAGGTTTTAAAAATTAGTAATAATTATTTATAATGATTAATAAATGGAATTATCAGTATTTAATTAATAATAATTCAACCGTTAGTCCGTTTTGCGTGAAACGAAAGCCTGTTAACTCAGAAAAATGAATCCTTCTCATTAAAAATAATATCAAAGCTTAATTTCTTTTAGAAGTTAGTTGATTTTGTGACTTGTTTGATTATCAGTCAAGTTACGTGCCGAGACGAGTCCGAAAAATTCCAGAAAAATGGGAAACGAGTCAGATAACGATCAGTTAAGCGATCAGCGAGTCAATTTTGGTTTTAAAAATTATTTTAACCATAAAAATGATTATGTGCTTATGTGCTTATGTGTATTACGTGGTTAATCGAGTCTTACTTACTTATATGTAATACATGAGTCAGTCATAAGCGCATGGGTAGATGTTAGGATCGGTTTGAAGTCGATTCAAGATGCAAATGAAGTACGAAGTGACTTAACCAGTCTGTTTTGCCAACAGAAGCTAAGCTAGACAGGCCAGTTGAGTCGGTAATAGTCCAAGGTGATAGACATAAGTGATTCAATTACAGTAAGTCGCGCAGAAGGCAAATTTTTCCTCTATTCTACTTTCAGAATAGTGATATTGATTCAAATATTTATCACATTTACATTCTCTTGATTATTGTTCTTGATCACTAATATACAATCCCTATTCCTTTGTTCATATTTCATTTCAATTCTTGATTTCTCCGTTTCTTTGGATTCTTGATTCATATTTTGTTGGTAACACATGGAGATTGATATATTCTAGTGTTTGGAATATATCAAAGCATACCGATTGTCCCGGTTGTTAAGCGATGGACTGGATAATGATATTTTGGGATTGAGTGTGTCTTAATCCTGAGGACCGGGATGACTGGTGCCTCGACGTGGGCCGTAGTGCCTGGGTACCCGACTGGATCTATATATTGAGATATGGATCTGCATTATATTCTGACTGATCAGCAGAATATAGATGCGAACTTGTGTCCAGTTTAGTTTATTTGTACTCGCCAGTAATGGCCTTCTTTCTATTCTCGTGAGGTTATATCTTGGCAGATATACCTGGGATGGCGGATTCATTTAAAATGCTTTAACACTGTTTATATGTTTGTGGACTTGTTGAGCAACTTTTGGCTCACCCCTTTTGTTGTTATTCACCTAATTGTTTTCAGTTAAGAAGGAATATGAAACCAATCAGGACTCGAGTGGTAAAGAAGCGAGTCAAGCCTCGAGATCCTCTTATACCCAAGGTGTTGATCCCAATCCAGGAAGAAAGCTTTGAGTTGCCCGAGCAGGTGGAGTGTTGATAGATAGTATGTATGTGTGTTTGAATAAAAATTGAACTTAGTTTAAAATGAATTAGACAATGGTTTGTAATAAAGAGAGTTTGTGAGACTTTGAATGTTGGGTTGTAATAAAAGTAGTTAGTGGTTCTTGTTTTCATACTTCAACCTAAAAAGATCCTGGTTAGTGTTAAAGGGGTTTAATTTCATTTCTTTATTAATTGTTAATTAGATTGTATAGGTTTGGTAATTAGCTAGTAACCCCCAGACTTATACCCCGGGTCTGGAGGGCGTTACAGGTTTGGCATCAGAGCTGTAGGTTTGGTCCCTGAAAATAAGAACATTAGGATTAAGATAGGATAGGGAGATCACATAAGATAGGGATAGTCAAATTAGGATGAATAGTGTTAGGATTTAGGTCAGATTAGAATAGGGAAATAATCTTAGGATTATTAATGACCTTTTCTTTTCTTTGATATATTATCAGATGGCATCTTCTGGTTATTCTGCATCTTCCGAGAGGACAGTCACTGGGCCATAGCACC